>NW_021274773.1:0-1141 GCF_002162155.2 Triticum dicoccoides | reverse complement strand
CATTGGCCTTGTACGACCTAGATTTAGTTTTAGGCTGCCTTGGGACATCCTCCCACCTCCTTGGCCGCCACCCCTTGCTCCTATATAAGTAGATCCATCTAGTAGCTTTTCCTTGGGATTTGTTTAGTTAAAAGTTAGCCATTGCAACTTCGTGTACTTCGTTTGTGTCCAACGACCAGACCAAGACCGCTTACGGATCCCCACCATTATCAATACTTCATATATATTCGCAATATTCAGATTGCTTTATCATATTCTTGCTCGTTCTTCGATTGCTTGCAGGAATAGACCTTCGTGGTCAGGTTGATCGTGCTCCAGCGTGGTCAATAACCTCTCGGAGTTGGTTTAGCGATTGCTCAGGCGCAACGTCGTGCACGTTTGTAGTCGGATCGTCAAAGTCGTCTCCACTAAATCGATAGTTATCATCTCATCGAAAGATCGGGACACCTTCGCCTCTATCATACCACATCACAATCAACATAATCAGCATATGTAGAGATACTAAAATGCACATGAACAGTACGTGTTACCTTAACCTTGCCGCTGTTGTTGAACCATTGGATGTAGTAAGGATGTGGATGTGGTCTTGTGGTGAGAGAAAGCTTCTCCACCATCTCCATGCTAGCCAAGTTGTTGCAGCTCCCTCCGTCTATTATGACGCGCACAGAATGTTCCTTCACAACTCCCTTGGTATGGAACAAATTGTGCCTCTGATCTTGCTCAGCTTGTGTGACCTGCACACTCAAAACACGTTGAGCAACTAAACATTCATACCTGTCAGCGTCTTCAGGAGCCATGTATTGCGTCTCATGATCAGAATCATCTCCACCATGTTCTTCACGTGTAATAAGAGCCAAAGTCTCCTTATCATAGTCACTAGCGGACTCATATCCACCATCCGCGGTAGCAATCATCACACGCGGAGATTTGCATTCTCTCGCATAATGACCTCCTCCCTTACAACGACGACAAATAATATCACTTGTGTGCCCTGTTGATGCCATGGAAGAAGAAGAACGCTGTGCAGGCCCCGCAGGTGCGCTCTTGGCAGATAATGGTGGTTGTGCCTGTTTTCTGGTATCACGGCTGGAGGTGGCACCGGATGGAGGTGCTGGTGCAGTTGAAGTAGAAGATGCACGTG
>NW_021274772.1:0-1013 GCF_002162155.2 Triticum dicoccoides | reverse complement strand
GCTGCTCCGACGCCTCCACGCCCCCCCCCTCGAGCTCGCACGCGACCTCCCCTGTGAGCCCCTTGCCCAATCCCCCTCCGCCTCCCACCGTAGGTCGCCGTCCGCGCTCCGACCCTGCTCCGCCCTGGACGCGTCGCCCCGTGCCCGTGCGCGGCCTCGCCGTGTTTGCCCGCCACCATGTGTGGCTGCGCCCGCGCCGCGCCTGGGCCGCGTGCCCCGCTCACGCCCTGGTTGTGCTCCGGCACCACCGCGCGTTGCTCGTCTCCGCCTCTGGCTCCCGCCGCTCCGGCCACTCGCCGTGGCCTCGCCACTTCCACCGGAGGCGGACAGCCCCCGTCTCTGCGGGCGGGCGTCCTGGCGCCCCGCACCTGATCCACCGCCCGCGCCCGTTTGGCCCTATGGGCCACTGCCCAGTGGGGCCCACGCCCCAGAACTTTAAATTAAAAAAAAGGGAATTAAAAAAAATATTTATTAAATAAATAAAAAATAATTAAATTAATTAATCAATTAAGGAATTAATTAAGTTAATTAATCATAATTAGATTAACCTAATTAACTAATTAGTTTAATTAAACTGTAATTAGATTAACCTAAACCATAATTAATTTAAATAGAGAATGACAGGTGGGTCCCACTGGACCCACATGTCAGGGTTGACTCGGTCAACCCTGTTGACTGATGATGTCAGCATGACATCATGCTGATGTCATAAAAGCATTTTCGAAATTAATTAAATAATTAATTAAATTCCTGAAATTAATAAAATCTTTTAAAAATCATATCTTTTAATCCGTAATCCGGATTAAAATATTTTCAACATGAAAGTTGCTCAGAACGACGTGACGATTCCGGATACGCAGTCCGTTCGTCCACCACACCCCCCTAACCTATCGAACCCGCAACTTTCCCCCTCCGGCTCCTCTGCCCGAAAACACGAAACACCGGGAATACTTTCCCGGATGATTCCCCCTTGACCAGTACCACCTTATACCACGTTAGGGCACGCCTAGCAT
>NW_021274771.1:0-1319 GCF_002162155.2 Triticum dicoccoides | reverse complement strand
TCATGAGACGCAATACATGGCTCCTGAAGACGCTGACAGGTATGAATGTTTAGTTGCTCAACGTGTTTTGAGTGTGCAGGTCACACAAGCTGAGCAAAATCAGAGGCACAATTTGTTCCATACCAAGGGAGTTGTGAAGGAACGTTCTGTGCGCGTCATAATAGACGGAGGGAGCTGCAACAACTTGGCTAGCATGGAGATGGTGGAGAAGCTTTCTCTCACCACAAGACCACATCCACATCCTTACTACATCCAATGGTTCAACAACAGCGGCAAGGTTAAGGTAACACGTACTGTTCGTGTGCATTTTAGTATCTCTACATATGCTGATTATGTTGATTGTGATGTGGTACCTATGCAAGCATGTTCCTTATTACTTGGTAGACCATGGCAATTTGATAAAAATTCTGTACACCATGGTAGAAACAATCACTATACTCTTGTTCATAAGGATAAAAATATTACTTTGCTTCCTATGTGATGAGGACATCAATACAATTGTTACACCCACAGCCCCTGCTGCTATACATACTGGACCAATTACTAGAGCTCGTGCACGCCAACTAAATTACCAGGTACTTTCGTTTCTTGGTAATGATTCTAATGTTCATGAGAATATGATGCTGCCTAAATTGGATACATTTGTTTTGCTTACAAATGAAGGGCCTAGCTTGGAGAAGGATGAACATTGGAGCAAGAACAAGCATGGAGATGATGGCATGCGCAAGGGGAACAAGAACGGAGTTACAAGTGATGATTTCAGGACTTTGAAGCCACCATAATGGGTGCATGAAGCCTTGGACGAAATATACAAGATGCCACTTCATAAATTTCGTCCCGAGGCTATTTTAGGTGCTGCGTCACCTTATTATTGGGCCAGGCCCATGTATTTTAGAGTCCGTATGTGTGGGGAAACAAGAGATAGGGTTGATTTCGGACCCCTCCACCAAGGGCCACGAAATTCCCCCCTCTTCCTCCATATATACAGCTCTTAGGGCATCGTTTAGACTTTGGGTTTTGTTTAGATTAAAAGTTCGCCATAGCTGCAACTTCGCGTACTTCGTTTGTGTTCAACGACCAGACAAAGGCGTCACAGAACCCCACCTTGATCAATAAAGCTTTCATCTTATATTCGCAATATCCAGATTGCAATCTTAGTTTCTTGCTTGTTCTTCGTTTGCTCGCAGGAAACAGACCCTCGTGGTCAGGTTGATCGTGCTCCGGCGTGGTCAATAACCTCTCGGAGTTGGTTTAGCGATTGCTAAGGCGCGACGTCCTCGCACGTTCGTAGTCGGATCGTCAAAGTCGACTTCCACCAA
>NW_021274770.1:0-709 GCF_002162155.2 Triticum dicoccoides | reverse complement strand
AAAATGATAAAAATGTCAAAAAAAATAAAAGAAAATAAGTTTCCCATGTGATATGTGGCCTAGTTGTTGGGAAAATTTGCAAATATGAATTTTGACTTCATTTGCAAAATCTCGCGAGAATTTGTAAAAATGGGCATAACTTTTGCATACTAACTCGGATGAAAAAGTTTTTTATATGAAAAATCATCTACTCGAAAAGTTACATCCAAATTTAACCGGGGGAACCCCGTTAAACATTTTCAAAATCCTCAAAAACCTAACAGAAAAAAAGATACGGTGCTTTTAAGATCTAGAGAGGCAAAAAATCAAAAAAATTCAAACTTACTAATGGCGCACCTACCCATGGTGCGCCATTACTATCTTCCCGCCTTCAAAATTCAAAATAAGTCAAAAAAATAAAAAAACAATTACTAATGGCGCACCTGCCCGTGGTGCGCCATTAGTATCTTCCCGCCTTCAAAATTCAACATAAATCAAAAAAATAAAAAAAATTACTAATGGCGCACCTGCCCGCGGTGCGCCATTAGTATGCCGTATATATGGCTGGTCCTCTCCTCCTCTCTTCATTTCATCTTCCCTTCTCTCCTCCACCATACTTCTCCTCTCCGGTGACCTCCTCCTCCTCTCCAGCGACCTCCTCCTCCCTCCTCCCTCCTCCCCTCCCCTCCCCTCCCCTCCCCTCATGGTTTCTTCTCCCTCCTCTCCGACG
>NW_021274769.1:0-1211 GCF_002162155.2 Triticum dicoccoides | reverse complement strand
AAGAACACACCACTCGGAATGGCTTCTCTCTTGGAACCTATCTTTGCTAGATCATCAGCTGCTTGATTTTTCAGTCGGGGTATATGATGGAGCTCTAACCCCTCGAACTTTTTCTCCAGCTTCCTCACTGCACTGCAGTATCCAGTCATGGCTGGGCTTCTCACGTCCCACTCTTTCATCACCTGATTGACCACTAAATCCGAGTCGCCATAGACCATTAGGCGACGGACGCCGAGTGAAATGGCCATGCGCAACCCGTATAGGAGGGCCTCATATTCTGCCTCATTGTTGGAGGAATCAAAGTGAATCTGGAGCACATATCTGAGCTTATCTCCTCTGGGGGAAACCAGGACAACCCCAGCACCGGAACCATTCAACATCTTAGAGCCATCGAAAAACATGGTCCAATGCTCCGAGTGAACTTCAGTCGACTGCTGTTGTTCAATCCACTCGGCGAGGAAATCTGCTATCGCCTGGGACTTAATGGCTTTCTTTGCCTCAAACTTGATATCAACGGGAAGAAGTTCAATCGCCCATTTGGCCACTCGACCAGTTGCGTCTCTGTTGTGCAAAATCTCTGATAGTGGAGCGTCGCTGACGACTGTGATTGAATGGTCAGAGAAATAATGAGCAACCTTCTTTGTGGTCATGTATATTCCATACACAAGCTTCTGATAATGAGGATATCTCTGCTTGGATGGAGTCAAGACTTCAGACAAATAATACACTGGGCGCTGAACTTTGAGAGCTTTTCCTTCTTCTTCCCGCTCGACCGTTAGCACAGTACTGACGACTTGTCCTGTGGCTGCGATGTAGAGCAACAGAGGCTCTTTGCTGATTGGAGCAGCAAGCACCGGCTGGGTGGAGAGCAGAGCTTTTAGCTCGGCGAACGCTGCATCAGCTTCTGGAGTCCACTCGAACTTGTCAGCCTTCTTCATCAGTCGGTAAAGAGGCAATGCCTTTTCACCGAGTCGTGAGATGAATCGACTTAATGCGGCCAAGCATCCAGTAAGCTTCTGGACATCGTGCACTCGCACAGGGCGTTTCATTCGGAGAATAGTGCCAATCTTTTCTGGGTTGGCGTCGATTCCCCGTTCGGAAACGAGAAAACCGAGTAACTTGCCACCAGGAACTCCAAATGTGCACTTTGATGGATTGAGCTTGATATCATACCTTCTGAGGTTGGCAAATGTTTCGGCGAGGTCAGCGAG
>NW_021274768.1:0-1650 GCF_002162155.2 Triticum dicoccoides | reverse complement strand
TGGCCAACACGTCGTTTTATTTCCTGTTCAGCTTTGCAAGCAAGATGAAACAAATGGTCCATAGGATAACACTCTTCATGAATTAGTATCTCTTGAATATCACGGTTTAATCCTCCCCAAAATCTATCCATAAAATCATCTTCACTTTCTTCTAAAGAGGAATGCAACAAGGTAGTTTGTAAATCATCATAATATTTTGTTACAGTGTCACTACCTTGTTTTAAGTGTTGCAACTTCTTAATCATGTCACGAGTATAATAAGCAGGGACGAAAGTATGTCGCATGGCAAGTTTCAAATCATCCCAAGTAGTAGGTATATAATCAGGGTGTAACCGACAATATTCACTCCACCAAACCAAAGCATAACCAGTGAAAGAACCAACCGCAACCTTAACCTTTTTATGTTCATTGAAATTATGGGAAGCAAATATATTTTTTATGTCGAACTCCCATTCAATATATAAAGCATGTTTAAAACAGCCATTAAATGGTGGTATAGATACATTAACCTGATCATGTGCATTTGGATGTTTGTGCACCTCTCGTGACGGTTGTGGTATTTGCAAAGGTGGTGGCACGTCCCCCGCGATCGACAAAGCCCATGAATTGACTCTGGATCCTATCATGATTAGTAGAACAAGAAACAAAACCCAAAAATAATGTTCCTATAACTACTAGGATGTGGTGGTAAAACGCTCACAGTAAAGCAAATATCAATGTCTTACAAGTTCTTACCATGCAGCAGGCGGTGATCGGCAACCAGCGGTGTCAAGTAACTCCGAATATTGAGTAAAGCGATTGCCAGGGGAGCGTACGTATACACGGTGTAGAAATATGTGGAGTTGGGTTGGCTATATATGGTAGCAAAAGATTAGCAATAATCAATTCAAAGATGCAATGTTGAATAAACGCTCAACGACGGTACTGTGCTGGTCCTAGGCTAGACCGAACTAGAGACGCGAGCCTAGAACACTAATGAGGTCACGTCGTAGCACAACTAGCATCAATGAAGGACACTAAGTAGCTCTGGACAGCAAGATATAAATGAAGATCACAATGGCAGTAAAGATAATGAGGTGAAACAACAGCCAAGCAGGATATATCAACAATTTTGTCTCCAACTTTCCTCTGAAAAAGTTTGTGCCGATTTTTTTGTTTTTTTTTCTTCTCTCTTTTTTTTCCTCACACTTTTTTTTCTTTCTCTCCTTTTTTTTCTCTGACTTTTTTTTCTCCTTTTTTTTCTCTTGTTTTTTTTCTCTCTTTTTTTCTCCCTCTTTCCAAAACAAACTAGATAAGATGCAGATTGGATCAAGTGAAGATGTGAACGATCTCAACTATTATTATGACAATGAATGATGGGTAGCACGTGGTGGAAATTGATGGATGGGTGGTGGACAGCGGAAGAGATAATGATGCAGCGGTGGCGTGACTAATGTGAACAGAACTCGAAACTCTAAACGAACTAGACACTAAGACCAGCAACTCGACACGACGATGCAACCGATAATTCAACTATGCAAGCAATGAAAAGAAAATTGCAAAGGCTCAGACTGGCTTGGACCAAGGATGAATAGATCTAACTCTTTTTTGTGGCTTTTTCTTGGACAATAGGTAAGAAAATAAATCTAATCTAGGAAAACTGGAAATTCT
>NW_021274767.1:0-1544 GCF_002162155.2 Triticum dicoccoides | reverse complement strand
CTAGATTTAGTTTTAGGCTGCCTTGGGACGTCCTCCCACCTCCTTGGCCGCCACCCCTTGCTCCTATATAAGTAGATCCATCTAGTAGCTTTTCCTTGGGATTTGTTTAGTTAAAAGTTAGCCATTGCAACTTCGTGTACTTCGTTTGTGTCCAACGACCAGACCAAGACCGCTTACGGATCCCCACCTTTATCAATACTTCATATATATTCGCAATATTCAGATTGCTTTTATCATATTCTTGCTCGTTCTTCGATTGCTTGCAGGAATAGACCTTCGTGGTCAGGTTGATCGTGCTCCGGCGTGGTCAATAACCTCAGGAGATTGGTTTAGCGATTGCTAAGGCGCAACGTCGTGCACGTTTGTAGTCGGATCGTCAAAGTCGTCTCCACCAAATCGGTAGTATCATCTCATCGAAAGATCGGGACCCTCTCCTCTATCAAGTGGTATCAGTTTTCAGGTTGCTCGGTGAGAATTTCCAGTTTTCCTAGATTAGATTTATTTTCTTACCTATTGTCCAAGAAAAAGCCACAAAAAAGAGTTAGATCTATTCATCCTTGGTCCAAGCCAGTCTGAGCCTTTGCAATTTTCTTTTCATTGCTTGCATAGTTGAATTATCGGTTGCATCATCGTGTCAAGTTGCTGGTCTTAGTGTCTAGTTCGTTTAGAGTTTCGAGTTCTGTTCACATTAGTCACGCCACCGCTGCATCATTATCTCTTCCGCTGTCCACAACCCATCCATCAATTTCCACCACGTGCTACCCATCATTCATTGTCATAATAATAGTTGAGATCGTTCACATCTTCACTTGATCCAATCTGCATCTTATCTAGTTTGTTTTGGAAAGAGGGAGAAAAAAAAGAGAGAGAAAAAAAACAAGAGAAAAAAAAGGAGAAAAAAAAGTCAGAGAAAAAAAAAGGAGAGAAAGAAAAAAAAGTGTGAGGAAAAAAAAAGAGAGAAGAAAAAAAAACAAAAAAATCGGCACAAACTTTTTCAGAGGAAAGTTGGAGACAAAGTTGTTGATATATCCTGCTTGGCTGTTGTTTCACCTCATTATCTTTACTGCCGTTGTGATCTTCATTTATATCTTACTGTCCAGAGCTACTTAGTGTCCTTCATTGATGCTAGTTGTGCTACGACGTGACCTCATTAGTGTTCTAGGCTCGCGTCTCTAGTTCGGTCTAGCCTAGGACCAGCACAGTACCGTCGTTGAGCGTTTATTCAACATTGCATCTTTGAATTGATTATTGCTAATCTTTTGCTACCATATATAGCCAACCCAGCTCCACATATTTCTACACCGTGTATACGTACGCTCCCCTGGCAATCGCTTTACTCAATATTCGGAGTTACTTGACACCGCTGGTTGCCGATCACCGCTTGCTGCATGGTAAGAACTTGTAAGACATTGATATTTGCTTTACTGTGAGCGTTTTACCACCACATCCTAGTAGTTATAGGAACATTATTTTTGGGTTTTGTTTCTTGTTCTACTAATCATGACAGGATCCAGAGTCAATTCATGGGCTTTGTCGATCGCGGG
>NW_021274766.1:0-1142 GCF_002162155.2 Triticum dicoccoides | reverse complement strand
TCACCACCTGGGTCTTTAGCCTACTCGTTGATGTCAACGTCTACATAGAACCCATCAGAAGGGGTTGCAGCGTCTTCTGTAAAAATGTAGATTATAGCAACATGAGTACAAAGGTACTCAGCAAGACTTACATCAGATCCTACATACATGCATCGTATCAAGAAGGGTTGGTGGAGTTATTGCAGCAAGCCAGCTTTGACTCTTGGCTAGGCTATCCTACGATAATCCAACTTGAAATGGTTTTGCGCACACGAGTCCACTACTCACCACTTCAATACACTACCGAGGATCCACCTCCGTCTTCCTACGGAAGAGCCATCCTCGGCACTCACACTTATCTTGAGGCTTTTAACAGTTTCCATTTACTTGTCTATGAACTGTATAGGCAACCAAGCAGTCCTTTACCGCGGACGCGGCTATTCGAATAGATTATGATAACCCTGCAGGGGTGTACTTCTTCATACATGTTTCCACCACTTAGCGTCTGCACACGACATGTGCTCGGCAGACTTCAAGCGAAAGCCGACGTGGGTGTAGACCACGACCTACCTAAACACTTAAGCCTCTAGTCCAGGTTTATCGCTTATTCAGGTTCCATCCGCAGGGAGTCCGGCCGGGGTTTCCCATACGGCCCCGAACGATGTGAACAGGGTTCCCGAGATACCTAACGGGTATTCGGTACACCATGCCACGTACCTACCGCATCACAGCCCACCCCTACGGTCAGCGCTATCCACGGCCTCCAGTAGGCTACAAACACCAGAAACTACTTGCAACTCCTGGACAGAGAGCTAGGGTGAATAAGAAGTCGAGCGGGGTCATATTTCAGGGCCCAATGCATGGTAGTAGCTGTATCTTAAATCACGCATACAGATCTCAGTGCTTAAGGTCGGCTTCAATGAAACAACCCACCATGTACTCCTACATGGCCTCTCATCGATACCTTTACCAAATCGTGTTCACCACACCACTCTCATTACCGAGATAAACATTTCACTCTAGCCCATCACCCAGATGAACCAGACCTGACACGACTCTAAGCATAGCAGGCATAGCAAGGTAGGAACAACACATACATATGGCTCAAACAACTCCTACACATGCTAGTGGGTTTCATCTAGTTACTGTGGCAATGACAGGTC
>NW_021274765.1:0-1357 GCF_002162155.2 Triticum dicoccoides | reverse complement strand
TCGTTCAGCATGAACGCCACAAGTGGCTCCTCTCCAACAACGCCTGTTGTACTATGTGGTCTTAATCTAGTTTCAAGTTTGAGTTTCGAATGAGATATTTTGTGTACGATTTGGATATTAGAAGTTAAATTTAAGAGTTCAGCTACCTCCACACATTTTTAACTCCTCGTATTTGAGGAGTTAAGACTAGAGAGATGATATCTTGAGGGTTTGATTAGATATTCCCAAACAACTAAAAATAGGCACTAGGCAAAAAGGATGGGTGAAGTGATTTTCTTTTTGTGTGTGTTGAACAAATGTTGCACCCCTCCTGATCTCTCCGCCATTTCATTTCATGAGCATGCTAAGTGGCCGAAATAAATGTCAGCGTCGACTGACGATATAATACATGCAACAAGCCAACATGTATTGTGCATGATGAATTATCCAAGAATCAAGATCGCCTCTGGTTAAGTGTTCATTACTAAATGTTGTAATGAATAAAAAATATGTTGCCATGAGAAGCATTTGTTTACACAAATCTATGCACGGTGAGAAAGCTTTCGCTATGATCTTTTCCTAATTCTTTAAGACATGACAAGTAAATTCCCAACCAATAAGTATTGGGCTCTTAAGTAAACAAAGCAAAAGATCAAGTAACAAACATATTGCGGAGCAACCAAGTAAACTAAGAAATGACTCAAGTAATCCAATGACAGAGCAAACGTAATCCAATGAAGGGGCTATGTGATCCAACAGAAGGGCTACATAAATAAGGGACACGTGAACCTGCTAAGGATACACTACATTAGCGTAACCGGCCCTAGGGGCATGTATACAACCCACGTGCTTAAACTTGCACATGGTCAAGGGTAGCCAGTAGCCAGTAGAAAAGGCTCTTTGTAAAGCACCCATATTTTTTCACCGGAAAAGAAAGAATGGGAGGCTCTTTCAGGTGGGCAGAACAATTTGACTTGTTGGGCCTCTCCGTCCACCTAGTTCATAATGCATTTATATATATATTTTTGAGAATTTTTTTTAACCATCAGTTAGACCAAATAAGTTGGCATAAAAAATATACCATTTGTAGTTTTCCACATATGAATCTAATGACACACTTTGTGTGGTTTACATTATACTCAAATCACCAAATACGTGGGGCACTTATAAATCCAGATGGAATGAATAAAATGAAGGGTTGCACAGCGGCCACTGCGAAATGCGCCACCGGCAAGGAGAGTAGTGTGACGAGGACTTGTATGTGGAGGCTTAACTCTAAGACTAATAGTAGAGGTATTGAGCTGGATGATGGTACATATAGTGATAACTTCATAAGTACGGCGTGATCTAGGTGCAGCTAATTACTACCTCCGTCCGG
>NW_021274764.1:0-1784 GCF_002162155.2 Triticum dicoccoides | reverse complement strand
GAAAGCCCCCCTCCCCCCACTTTGTCTCTGGTTTGCCAGAAAAATTACGTCAGGACCGCTCGGCGGACTGATACAGGTCCGCATTGGATGGGAAACCGTGTCCGGACCGCTTAGTCTGGACGGTTGCGGGTGGTTTGAGGGTCCGCCTTGGAGAAGCCCTAACACCACCTAACATTCGATGGTCTAAAATTAGGACCGTTTCCCCCTTCTAGAAAGGTATGACATGGTCCTTATCACCTTCCAGGTGTTTTTATAGATGCACGTTTGGGAATGGGTTACATATTTGCTTTTGGCATGATATTTTGCTAGGGGAATGTTCCCTTGAGACCCAGTTCTAGGATTTGTTTGAGATTTACAATCAACAGAGCATTCTGTTTCCCAAGTCTAGGATGGTACCACCCTACGGCTGACATGTGTAGATGTTTGTTTGTATTGTAGGTGCCCGGAACTGCTAGGTCTCTTGAGAGTAGTGATTTTGTCTTCTAATAATTGTTCTCCTATGTGGATGATTGATCTGGAGTAGTATTCAAAATCGACTTTGAACAGGCCTATGACAAGGTGAAATGGTATTTCGTCCAACAGGCCCTAAGAACGAAAGGTTTCTCCGGTAAATGGCGCAAGTGGATCCAAAGTTTCGTAACTGAAGGTAGTGTGGCTATCAAAGTCAATGATGATGTAGGCAATTACTTTTAGACAAAAAATGACAACGACAGGCTGACCCCATGTCCCCAATGTTATTCAACATTGTTGTTGACATGCTGGCTATTTTGATTGAGTGTGCCAAAAGCATAATAACCAGATTGCAGGAGTAGTAGCACACCTTTTCGATGGTGGCCTCTCTATTCCTCCATATGATGATGACACAAGTCTTTTTATAGAGCATGACCTAGTCAAGGCTCAAAAACTGAAACTCTTGCTTTTAACGTTTGATAAAATGTCGCGTCTCAAAATTAACTTTCATAAAAGTGAACTCTTCTGCTTTGGAGAAGCCATTGTGGCAGCTACCGATTATGCTGACTTGTTTTGTTGCACACATGGACAATTCCGGATGAAATATCTAGGATACCGGTTCACTATCGACGTCTCACCATTGTGGAGTGGAAGCATATTGAGGAGCATCTAGAGAAATGACTGAGCAGTTGGAAAGGCAAGTTGCTCATAGTTGGAGGACGGTTGGTTTTGATTGACTCTACCTTACAAATATGGTTCTCTATATGATTTCTTTCTTCCAACTCCCAAAAGGGGTCCTGCAAATACCGGACTATTTTAGATCCAGATTTCTTTGGCAAGGAGAAGGTGAAAAGAAAAAATATAGGTCGGCCAAATGGAGTGTGGTTTGTAGGGGGGAATGAAGGAAATATGCCCTAGAGGCAATAATAAAGTTATTATTTATTTCCTTATATCATGATAAATGTTTATTATTCATGCTAGAATTGTATTAACCGGAAACATAATACATGTGTGAATACATAGACAAACAGAGTGTCACTAGTATGCCTCTACTTGACTAGCTCGTTGATCAAAGATGGTTATGTTTCCTAACCATAGACATGAGTTGTCATTTGATTAACGGGATCACATCATTAGGAGAATGATGTGATTGACTTGACCCATTCCGTTAGCATAGCACTTGATCGTTTAGTTTGTTGCTATTGCTTTCTTCATGACTTATACATGTTCCTATGACTATGAGATTATGCAACTCCTGTTTACCGGAGGAACACTTTGTGTGCTACCAAACGTCACAACATAACTGGGTGATTATAAAGGTGCTCTACAGGTGT
>NW_021274763.1:0-1363 GCF_002162155.2 Triticum dicoccoides | reverse complement strand
TTGTTGAACCCCAAGGCGCGCTTACCTGTCGGTCATCAATACTCATAGTTTTGGCTGATTCTGGCCCGTATCATGGACTATTACTCACTTTTTTGGGCCCCCGGAGTGATTTCCACGATTAACGAACCACGGGGTGCATTTACGTGTCGGTCATCAACACTCACAGTTTTGGCCAATTCT
Organism: Triticum dicoccoides; assembly: GCF_002162155.2. Lineage (NCBI taxonomy): Eukaryota > Viridiplantae > Streptophyta > Magnoliopsida > Poales > Poaceae > Triticum > Triticum dicoccoides. Next base: position 1,183 of record NW_021274763.1, on the reverse strand, counting down.
GGCCCGTTTCTTGGACTATTACTCTGTTTTTGGGTCTCGGCGTGATTTCCATGATTGACGAACACCGGGGTGCATTTATGTGTCGCTCATCAACACTCGCAGTTTTGGCCGATTCTGGCCCGTTTCGTGGAGTATTATGCACTGTTTTGGGGTATCGAAGTGATTTCAACAATTAACTAACCGCGGGGTGCGTTTACGTTTCGGTCATCAACACTTACATTTTTGTCCCATTCTTGCCTTTTTTGTATACTATTACTCACTGTTTTGGGGTCCCGGAGTGATTTCCACGATTAACGAACCCCGGCGTGCGCTTACGTGTCGGTCATCAACACTCACAGTTTTGGCCGATTCTGGCCCGTTTCGTGGACTATTGCTCACTTTTTGGGGCCCCGGAGTGATTTCCACGATTAAGGAACCCTTGGGTGCGCTTACGGGTTGGTTATCAACACTCGCGGTTTTTGTCGATTCAGACCCGTTTCGTGGACTGTTACTCACCGTTTTGGGGCCCCAAAGCGATTTCCATGGTTGTTGAACCCCAAGGTGCGCTTAAGTGTAAGTCATCAACAATCGCAGTTTGGGCAGATTCTGGCCCGTTTCTTGGACTATTACTTAGTTATGGGGTCCCGAAATGACCCCGGGTTGTGTTTACGTGTCGGTCAGCAACACTCACAATTTTTGGCCAATTCTAACGTGTTTTGTGGACTATTACTCACCGTTTTTAGGTCCCGAAGTGATTTCCATAGTTGTTGAACCCCAAGGCGCGCTTACCTGTCGGTCATCAATACTCATAGTTTTGGCTGATTCTGGCCCGTATCATGGACTATTACTCACTTTTTTGGGCCCCCGGAGTGATTTCCACGATTAACGAACCACGGGGTGCATTTACGTGTCGGTCATCAACACTCATAGTTTTGGCCAATTCTGGCCCGTTTCTTGGACTATTACTCTGTTTTTGGGTCTCGGCGTGATTTCCATGATTGACGAACACCGGGGTGCATTTATGTGTCGCTCATCAACACTCGCAGTTTTGGCCGATTCTGGCCCGTTTCGTGGAGTATTATGCACTGTTTTGGGGTATCGAAGTGATTTCAACAATTAACTAACCGCGGGGTGCGTTTACGTTTCGGTCATCAACACTTACATTTTTGTCCGATTCTTGCCTTTTTTGTATACTATTACTCAC
>NW_021274762.1:0-959 GCF_002162155.2 Triticum dicoccoides | reverse complement strand
AGACTTAAATGAGTAGCCATCTCGTATTAAACGAGATCCTGATACAATGTTCATGCTCAAACTTGGCACTAAATAAAAATTATTAAGGTTCAAAACTAATCCCGTAGGTAAATGTAGAGGCAGCGTGCCGACGGCGATCACATCGACTCTGGAACCATTCCCGACGCGCATCGTCACCTCGTCCTTTGCCAGTCTCCGTTTATTCCGCAGCTCCTGCTGTGAGTTACAAATATGAGCAACGGCACCGGTATCAAATACCCAGGAGTTACTACGATTACTGGTAAGGTACACATCAATCACATGTATATCAAATATACCTTTGGTGTTGCCGGCCTTCTTATCCGCTAAGTATTTGGGGCAGTTCCGCTTCCAGTGACCCTTCCCCTTGCAATAAAAGCACTCAGTCTCAGGCTTGGGTCCATTCTTTGACTTCTTCCCGGTAACTTGCTTACCAGGCGCGGCAACATCTTTGTCGTCCTTCTTGAAGTTCTTCTTACCCTTGCCCTTCTTGAACTTAGTGGTCTTATTGACCATCAACACTTGATGTTCTTTCTTGATTTCAGCCTCTGCTGACTTCAGCATCGAGAACACTTCAGGAATGGTCTTTTCCATTCCTTGCATGTTGTAGTTCATCACAAAGCTCTTGTAGCTTGGTGGGAGCGACTGGAGGATTCTGTCAATGACCGCCTCATCTGGGAGGTTAATGTTCAGCTGGGTCATACGGTTGTGCAACCCAGACATCTTCAGGATGTGCTCACTGACAGAACTGTTCTCCTCCATCTTACAACTGTAGAACTTGTCGGAGACATCATATCTCTCGACCCGGGCATGAGCTTGAAAAACTAGTTTCAGCTCTTCGAACATCTCATATGCTCCGTGATGCTCAAAACGCTTTTGGAGCCCCGGTTCTAAGCTGTAAAGCATGCCGCACTGAACGAGGGAGTAATCATCAGCGCGAG
>NW_021274761.1:0-2837 GCF_002162155.2 Triticum dicoccoides | reverse complement strand
ATGCTCACTAGTTGAGCGATTCTCCTCCATCTTTTAGCTATAGAACTTGTTGGAGACTTCATATCTCTCAACTCAGGTATTTTCTTGAAACATTAACTTCAATTCCTGGAACATCTTATATGGTCCATGACGTTCAAAACATCTTTGAAGTCCCGATTCTAAAGCCGTTAAGCATGGTGCACTAAACTATCAAGTAGTCATCATATTGAGCTAGCCAAACGTTCATAACGTCTGCATCTGCTCCTGCAATAGGTTTGTCACCTAGCGGTGCATCAAGGACATAATTCTTCTGTGCAGCAATGAGGATAAACCTCAGATCACGGATCCAATCCACATCATTGCTACTAACATCTTTCAACACAGTTTTCTCTAGGAACATATCAAAATAAACATATGAAAGCAACAACGCAAGCTATTGATCTACAACATAATTTGCAAACTACTACCAGGACTAAGTTCATGATAAATTTAAGTTCAATTAATCATATTACTTAAGAACTCCCACTTAGACAGACATCTCTCTAGTCATCTAAGTGATCACGTGATCCAAATCAACTAAACCATAACCGATCATCACGTGAGATGGAGTAGTTTTCAATGGTGAACATCACTATGTTGATCATATCTACTATATGATTCACGCTCGACCTTTCGGTCTCCGTGTTCCGAGGCCATATCTGCATATGCTAGGCTCGTCAAGTTTAACCTGAGTATTCCGCGTGTGCAAAATTGGCTTACACCCGTTGTAGATGGACGTAGAGCTTATCACACCCGATCATCACGTGGTGTCTGGGCACGACGAACTTTGGCAACGGTGCATACTCAGGGAGAACACTTCTTGATAATTTTTAGTGAGAGATCATCTTAAAATGCTACCGTCAATCAAAGCAAGATAAGATGCATAAAGGATAAACATCACATGCAATCAATATAAGTGATATGATATGGTCATCATCATTTTGTGCTTGTGATCTCCATCTCCGAAGCACCATCGTGATCACCATCGTCACCGGCGCGACACCTTGATCTCCATCGTAGCACCGTTGTTGTTTACGCCATCTATTGCTTCTACGACTATCGCTACCGCTTAGTGATAAAGTAAAGCAATTACAGGGCGTTTGCATTTCATACAATAAAGCGACAACCATATGGCTCCTGCCAGTTGCCGATAACTTCGGTTCAAAACATGATCATCTCATACAATAAAATATAGCATCACGTCTTGACCATATCACATCACAACATGCCCTGCAAAAACAAGTTAGATGTCCTCTACTTTGTTGTTGCAAATTTTACGTGGCTGCTACGGGCTTAGCAAGAACCGTTCTTACCTACGCATCAAAACCAGAATGATAGTTCGTCAAGTTGGTGCTGTCTTAACCTTCGCAAGGACCGGGCGTAGCCACACTCGATTCAGCTAAAGTGAGAGAGACAGACACCCGCCAGCCACCTTTAAGCACGAGTGCTCGTAACGGTGAAACCAGTCTCGCGTAAGCGTACGCGTAATGTCGGTCCGGGCCGCTTCATCTCACAATACCGCCGAACCAAAGTATGACATGCTGGTAAGCAGTATGACTTGTATCGCCCACAACTCACTTGTGTTCTACTCGTGCATATGACATCTACGCATAAAACCAGGCTCGGATGCCACTGTTGGGGAACGTAGTAATTTCAAAAAAAATCCTACGCACATGCAAGATCATGGTGATGATATAGCAACGAGAGGGGAGAGTGTTCATCCACGTACCCTCATAGACCGTAAGCAGAAGCGTTAGCACAATGCGGTTGATGTAGTCGTACGTCTTCACGATCCGACCGATCCAAGCACCGAACGTACGGAGCCTCCGAGTTCAGCACACGTTCAGCGCGATGACGATCTCCGGCCTCCGATCCAGCCGAGCTCCGGAGATGAGTTCCGTCAGCACGACGGCGTGGTGACGATGATGATGTTCTACCGGCGCAGGGCTTCGCCTAAACTCCGCGACGATATGACCGAGGTGGAATATGGTGGAGGGGGCACCGCACACGGCTAAGGAACGATCACGTAGATCAACTTGTGTGTCCTAGGGTGCCCCCTGCCCCCGTATATAAAGGAGCAAGGGAGGGGGTGGCCGGCCTAGGAGGAGGCGCACCAAGGAGGAGTCCTACTCCCACCGGGAGTAGGATTCCCCCCCTTCCTAGTAGTAGGAGTAGGAGTCAAGGAAAGGGGGAAGAGAAGAGAAGGAAGGAGGGGGCGCAGCCCCTCCCCCTAGTCCAATTCGGACTAGGCCTTGGGGGGGCGCTCAACCTCTCCTCTCTCTTTCCCCTAAAGCCCAATAAGGCCCATATACTCCCCGGCGAATTCCCGTAACTCTCCGGTACTTCGAAAAATACCCGAATCACTCGGAACCTTTCCGAACTCCGAATATAGTCGTCCAATATATCGATCTTTATGTCTCGACCATTCCGAGACTCCTCGTCATGTCCCCAATCTCATCCGGGACTCCGAACTCCTTCGGTACATCAAAACTCATAAACTCATAATATAACTGTCATCGTAACGTTAAGCGTGCGGACCCTACGGGTACGAGAACTATGTATACATGACCTAGAACTATTCTCGGTCAATAACCAATAGCGGAACCTGGATGCTCATATTGGCTCCTACATATTCTACGAAGATCTTTATCGGTCAAACCGCATAACAACATACGTTGTTCCCTTTGTCATCGGTATGTTACTTGCCCGAGATTCGATCGTCGGTATCTAATACCTAGTTCAATCTCGTTACCGGCAAGTCTCTTTACTCGTTATGTAATGCATCATTCCGTAACTAACTCATTAGCTACATTGCTTGC
>NW_021274760.1:0-2837 GCF_002162155.2 Triticum dicoccoides | reverse complement strand
ATGCTCACTAGTTGAGCGATTCTCCTCCATCTTTTAGCTATAGAACTTGTTGGAGACTTCATATCTCTCAACTCAGGTATTTTCTTGAAACATTAACTTCAATTCCTGGAACATCTTATATGGTCCATGACGTTCAAAACATCTTTGAAGTCCCGATTCTAAAGCCGTTAAGCATGGTGCACTAAACTATCAAGTAGTCATCATATTGAGCTAGCCAAACGTTCATAACGTCTGCATCTGCTCCTGCAATAGGTTTGTCACCTAGCGGTGCATCAAGGACATAATTCTTCTGTGCAGCAATGAGGATAAACCTCAGATCACGGATCCAATCCACATCATTGCTACTAACATCTTTCAACACAGTTTTCTCTAGGAACATATCAAAATAAACATATGAAAGCAACAACGCAAGCTATTGATCTACAACATAATTTGCAAACTACTACCAGGACTAAGTTCATGATAAATTTAAGTTCAATTAATCATATTACTTAAGAACTCCCACTTAGACAGACATCTCTCTAGTCATCTAAGTGATCACGTGATCCAAATCAACTAAACCATAACCGATCATCACGTGAGATGGAGTAGTTTTCAATGGTGAACATCACTATGTTGATCATATCTACTATATGATTCACGCTCGACCTTTCGGTCTCCGTGTTCCGAGGCCATATCTGCATATGCTAGGCTCGTCAAGTTTAACCTGAGTATTCCGCGTGTGCAAAATTGGCTTACACCCGTTGTAGATGGACGTAGAGCTTATCACACCCGATCATCACGTGGTGTCTGGGCACGACGAACTTTGGCAACGGTGCATACTCAGGGAGAACACTTCTTGATAATTTTTAGTGAGAGATCATCTTAAAATGCTACCGTCAATCAAAGCAAGATAAGATGCATAAAGGATAAACATCACATGCAATCAATATAAGTGATATGATATGGTCATCATCATTTTGTGCTTGTGATCTCCATCTCCGAAGCACCGTCGTGATCACCATCGTCACCGGCGCGACACCTTGATCTCCATCGTAGCACCGTTGTTGTTTATGCCATCTATTGCTTCTACGACTATCGCTACCGCTTAGTGATAAAGTAAAGCAATTACAGGGCGTTTGCATTTCATACAATAAAGCGACAACCATATGGCTCCTGCCAGTTGCCGATAACTTCGGTTCAAAACATGATCATCTCATACAATAAAATATAGCATCACGTCTTGACCATATCACATCACAACATGCCCTGCAAAAACAAGTTAGATGTCCTCTACTTTGTTGTTGCAAATTTTACGTGGCTGCTACGGGCTTAGCAAGAACCGTTCTTACCTACGCATCAAAACCAGAACGATAGTTCGTCAAGTTGGTGCTGTCTTAACCTTTGCAAGGACCGGGCGTAGCCACACTCGATTCAGCTAAAGTGAGAGAGACAGACACCCGCCAGCCACCTTTAAGCACGAGTGCTCGTAACGGTGAAACCAGTCTCGCGTAAGCGTACGCGTAATGTCGGTCTGGGCCGCTTCATCTCACAATACCGCCGAACCAAAGTATGACATGCTGGTAAGCAGTATGACTTGTATCGCCCACAACTCACTTGTGTTCTACTCGTGCATATGACATCTACGCATAAAACCAGGCTCGGATGCCACTGTTGGGGAACGTAGTAATTTCAAAAAAAATCCTACGCACATGCAAGATCATGGTGATGATATAGCAACGAGAGGGGAGAGTGTTCATCCACGTACCCTCATAGACCGTAAGCAGAAGCGTTAGCACAATGCGGTTGATGTAGTCGTATGTCTTCACGATCCGACCGATCCAAGCACCGAACGTACGGAGCCTCCGAGTTCAGCACACGTTCAGCGCGATGACGATCTCCGGCCTCCGATCCAGCCGAGCTCCGGAGATGAGTTCCGTCAGCACGACGGCGTGGTGACGATGATGATGTTCTACCGGCGCAGGGCTTCGCCTAAACTCCGCGACGATATGACCGAGGTGGAATATGGTGGAGGGGGCACCGCACACGGCTAAGGAACGATCACGTAGATCAACTTGTGTGTCCTAGGGTGCCCCCTGCCCCCGTATATAAAGGAGCAAGGGAGGGGGTGGCCGGCCTAGGAGGAGGCGCACCAAGGAGGAGTCCTACTCCCACCGGGAGTAGGATTCCCCCCCTTCCTAGTAGTAGGAGTAGGAGTCAAGGAAAGGGGGAAGAGAAGAGAAGGAAGGAGGGGGCGCAGCCCCTCCCCCTAGTCCAATTCGGACTAGGCCTTGGGGGGGCGCTCAACCTCTCCTCTCTCTTTCCCCTAAAGCCCAATAAGGCCCATATACTCCCCGGCGAATTCCCGTAACTCTCCGGTACTTCGAAAAATACCCGAATCACTCGGAACCTTTCCGAACTCCGAATATAGTCGTCCAATATATCGATCTTTATGTCTCGACCATTCCGAGACTCCTCGTCATGTCCCCAATCTCATCCGGGACTCCGAACTCCTTCGGTACATCAAAACTCATAAACTCATAATATAACTGTCATCGTAACGTTAAGCGTGCGGACCCTACGGGTACGAGAACTATGTATACATGACCTAGAACTATTCTCGGTCAATAACCAATAGCGGAACCTGGATGCTCATATTGGCTCCTACATATTCTACGAAGATCTTTATCGGTCAAACCGCATAACAACATACGTTGTTCCCTTTGTCATCGGTATGTTACTTGCCCGAGATTCGATCGTCGGTATCTAATACCTAGTTCAATCTCGTTACCGGCAAGTCTCTTTACTCGTTATGTAATGCATCATTCCGTAACTAACTCATTAGCTACATTGCTTGC
>NW_021274759.1:0-1819 GCF_002162155.2 Triticum dicoccoides | reverse complement strand
CACATATGCTCTTTCACCAAATAAACCAACTAGCATCAACTACAAGAAGTAATCAACACTACTAGCAACCCACAGGTACCAATATGAGGTTTTGGTACAAAGATTGGATACAAGAGATGAACTAGGGTTTGAGAGGAGATCGTGTTGGTGAAGATGTTGATGGAGATTGACCCCCTCCCGATGAGAGGATCGTTGGTGATGACGATGGTGATGATTCCCCCCTCCCGGAGGGATGTTTCCCCAGCAGAACAGCTCCGCCGGAGCCCTAGATTGGTTCCACCAAGGTTCCGCCTCGTGGCGGCGGAGTCTCATCCCGGAAGCTTGCTTATGATTTTTTCCAGGGTAAAAGACGTCATACAGCAGAAGATGGGCACCAGAGGGCTGTCAGGGGGGCCACGAGGCAGGGGGGCGCACCCTAGGGGGGGACCCACCCTCATGGACAGGGTGTGGGCCCCTTGACGCTGATTCCTTCTCCAGTATTTTTTGTTAATTCCAAAAATGAATGTCGTGGAGTTTCAGGACTTTTGAAGCTATGCAGAATAGGTGTCTAATATTTGCTCCTTTCCAGCCCAGAATCCCAGTTGCCGGCATTCTCCCTCTTCATGTAAACCTTGTGAAATAAGAAAGAATGGGCATACGTATTGTGATATACCATGTAATAACAGCCCATAATGCAATAAATATTAATATAAAAGCATGATGCAAAATGGACGTATCAACTCCCCCAAGCTTAGACCTCGCTTGTCCTCAAGCGGAAGCCGATATCGAAAAATATGTCCACATGTTTAGATATAGAGGTGTCGATAAAATAAAATACGGACATGAGGGCATCATGATCATTCTTATAACAACAGCATATATATATCTTGTCATATGATTACTTATGTTAAAGTAACAATCTATTCACAGTGCCAAGTATGAATCAGAAACTTCATTGAAAACTAACAATTATAATCTTGGTCATTGAAGCAATTGCAATTTATCATAACGTCGGAAAGAGTCAATATAAGATCTTTTCAGCAAGTCCATATACTCAACCACCATTTAATCTTTGACAATTGCTAACACTCATGCAATACTTATGGGTATGAAGTTTTAATCGGACACATAAAAAGATAGGGGCTTATAGTGTTGCCCCCCAACATTTTACCTCAAGGGTAATGTCAACAATAATAGTTCATGCTACTTACGTCCAATTGGATATATATATCTAAGTATTGTGATATACCATGTAATAACAGTCCATAATGCAATAAATATCAATATAAAAGCATGATGCAAAATGGACGTATCACATACCATAGTAGATGCATGAGCCAGCTTGGAGTTGGTTGCGGAGCCGGAGGCAGCAGCTTCCGCGGCACGCACGACAGCGCCGGTGCGGCCAGGGAGACGCGTAGGCGGCGGTGGGTGTTTTTTTACCCTACAAATAAAATCTGCGATTGGGGAATTGGCATAGCCTTTCGCCTTCTTAATCGGCTTCGGCGGCTTGCCCATCTTCTGAACCGGCGGAGGCAGTGGCGATTCTTCCCTAATTAAGTATCTTAAGCTCTTCGCGTTTGCCTTCATCTTGCTCTTCTCCTTCTCCTTCCCAAGCGCATTTTCCTTCTCATTCCCCTTCTCCTTCACCATTCTCTACAAAAAGAAGCACATGTCATAAAAACAACAACTTCTATCTCTACCTCATTCAGCCTATACCTCATTCTGCCTTGCGGTGGCTGCGTGGACTGGGATGAGACAATGGATCGACCGGGGGTGCGGCGTGCCCTAGCAACGAACAGGAATTGGCCTGCGAGGCGCCTGGGCCTTGGGCCGCTTC
>NW_021274758.1:0-2833 GCF_002162155.2 Triticum dicoccoides | reverse complement strand
TCTACACATAGCTTCGGTCTTATATGACCGCTATTTGTCGGTGAGCATAAGCTAGCCTTGACTTTTTTGTTCGAATCAAATTTGTTGGTTCTGAGTTTTCCACCAATATACGAGCCATCGTTGCCTTCATGGTTATAGGTGGGGGTAGCTTGGGCTTCAAGCCTGGGATCAAGCATGCAAACCCGTCGGACGATATTCGAGAGGAATGAAGCAAGAACTTCATGTGCTTGTTCTCTTGGGCCTTTTTTTTGCCCAATAGCATGAGTAACCACTCGCTCAGTCACTACATAATACAGCCTCCGTTCCTAAATATTTGTCTTTTTAGAGATTTCAAATGGACTACCATACACGGATGTATATAGACATATTTTAGAGTGTAGATTCACTCATTTTGTTCCTATGTAATCACTTGTTGAAATCTTTAGAAAAACAAATATTTAAAGATGAAGGGAGTATGTGTGTTATTTTAATACGTGCATTGCACGTGCATGATTACTAGTGCATGTACAAGGAGTCCAATACATGCATGTGCATGCAAATGATACATACACTAGCACGTTCGATCAAGGTGTGTATCAATTTGGTTGTTTCTTTTGGTTGCCACGTCCAAAAGTAGTCCAAGTTGTACACGCACTTGAGTACTACTTTCTTGAGATTAACCGAAGAATCCTAAGCTGCTACTAGAGGCGCTCCAAGTATTCAGTCAACTTGTTAGGCAAGTTTCTAGAGGTCGAATAATATATAAAGTCAGGTCTGGTCATTTGGTCATTGTAATAGACAGGTTAAACAATATGTGTATCGAATATTAAGCGGCCCTCTTTAGGTGCCGTCTTTAGTTATTTTGTGTGAATTTTCTACTTGAAAGTTGAACTTGGCTCGAGGTTCGCCGTTACCGGCTGGTTACATCTATTTTGGCGGGAGGTTTCTCGTGTGATGAGGGGTTGTCTGTTGGTTGTCGTTGCCTCTACTTTAGGTTACACACATTGCTCATGTAGTTGGAAGTATTTTTTTTATCGATGGATATTGGAGGAGTTCGTTGCATCGCCAAAAATCAGATAGAGAGTTCTACCAGCAGTTTCGTAGGAACAAATTCACATCTTGCTACCGAATGCTTCACCTGATACATTGATCTAAGGGAAACGTTGCATACCGGCGGACCGGTCGAAGCTTCGGCCGGTCATGCACGCACCGCTCGATCGTGTAGCCATCCCGCTCAGCATCTCCCAGATCCATGTTTGCATGGTTGGTTTTCCCTTTCTCAGCCCATCACGTGCCCTTGGCCCATCACGGCCGCTCGTTCAGTCTTCAGCCCTTTCTCTTATCTTCTTTCACACAAAGAGCCCACCTGATTCTTGAAAAAAAAAATGAGGAGCACACACAGGTGGTCTTCGATACTTTATCTTCACCAACTGCTCACTGAAGCTCCGAGGTGGGTTGGGGAAAGAGCTGCTACCACAGACTGCATTCGTTTGTCCGCTATGTTGTAACCGTGGTGACCATGGCCATGCCCACACCATCACGGTTCTGCGAGCTCAAGGGCAGGCGAGGGTGCTGCATGTTGCGACCGTGGTGATTGCATGCTGGAACCAACGTCGCGGTGTGCTGGAACCGGCGACAGTTTTTGCACCGTCGACTCACGGTGGAGCTACGACGCGACGACGGGGACAAGAGTTTCTGTTGCAACCGTCGTTGAATTTTTCTACAACCGACATGAAAATTTGTTACATAAATTCATGGCAGAGATGCAACCCGAGACAACGGCAACGGCAATTTTTGTTGCAACCACCGTTGTCTTTTGCTACAACCAGCGAGTTTTTTTACATCCATTTTAATGGTGATGACTGGTGGCAATCGTTCATGCAACCCTGTGCAGCAAGCGTCAGCGATGGAAAAAAGCTTCAACCGACACCAAAAAGAAAACTTCAACCGACAAAAAAAAGCTTCAACGAGTGCGAGTGGTGACGCTGAGAGCCGCGGCCGGCGACACGGGTGGTGCTGCGATGGACGTGCTACGGCGGCGGCATGGTGGTGCTGCAATTTTGTTGCGGCGAGTTTCTTTTGCTGGAACCAGTATAAGTGGTACTGCTACAACAATGATTTGATGCAACCGTGTTCACTTTTTGCTACCACGGTGACGGCAATTTGCTACATCCATCCACGGCCCATGACGGAGCTATGACCCATGACGACGGAGATGACTTTTTTGCTGCAATCATCGTCAATTGTTGCTACAACCGGCGAGGATTTTTGCTACATCCATTCATGATAGAGATACGACCCGGCCGGGATGGCGAACGATGCCTCATTTTGCTATAAACCATCACCGGCATCGACCCTGTGCTACAACCGCGTTGCTTTTTTGCTTCAATCGGCATCACAATTTGCTACAGCCGGTGTCTCCATTTGCTACAACCGGTGTGGCATTTTTTGCTACATTGCACAAGCCGATGTCGGAATTTTGCTACAATCGTGTCAGGCCATGCTACAACCAGCGTTTCAAATTGCTACAGCCGGTGGCAGTGCAAGCGGCAACCGGCATCGCGACTCAACGGCGAAGATGATTTTTTGCTAGAACCGTTGCTTGATTTTGCTGGAACGGGCGCTCATTTTTTGCTGGAACCTATGATCGGGATGTTACGACTGTGAGATGTGACCGATAAGCATGAGCTGTGGCATCAGCCGTGATCGACGACGAGCACGCCGGCAAGCTGCTACCGGCCATGGAGTTTTGCTGGAACCGGCTGCTTGGCATGCTGGAAACGGCTAAGCGGCAAGCTGCAACCATGATGATGTTCTCGACTGCGGCGGTGCCTACGCGAACAGTAGGGATGCT
>NW_021274757.1:0-1395 GCF_002162155.2 Triticum dicoccoides | reverse complement strand
TGAGTGTTGACGACGGACACATGAACGCACCCCGGGGTTCATCAATCGTGGAAATCGCTCTGGGTCCCTAAAACGCTGAGTAATAGTGCACGAAACCACGAGTAATAGTCCATGAAACGAGAATCACTTTGGGACCCCAAAACGGTGAGTAATAGTCCATGAAACGGGCCATAAACTGCCGAAACCGCGAGTGTTGATGATCGACACGTAAGCGCACCTTGGAGTTCGATAACCATGGAAATCACTCCGGGACCCCGAAACGGTGAGTAATAGTGCATGAAGCGGGCCAGAATCGGTCAAAACTGCGAGTGTTGATGACCAACACGTAAGCACACCTTGGGGTTCAACAACTATGGAAATCGCTTCGGGACCCGAAAACGATGAGTAATAGTCCACGAAACGGGTCCTAATTGGACAAAACTGTGAGTGTTAACGACTGACACATAAACGAACCCCGGGGTTCATCAATCGTGGAAATCGCTCTGGGTCCCCAAAACGCTGAGTAATAGTCCACGAAACGGACAAGAGTCGGCCAAATATGTGAGTGTTGATGATCGACACATAAACACACCCCGAGGTTCATCAATCATGGAAATGACTCCGGGACCCCCAAACAGAGTAATAGTCCAAGAAACGGGCCAGAATCAGCCCGAACTGTGATTGTTGATGACCGACATGTAAGCGCGCCTTGGAGTTCGACAACCATGGAAATCGCTTTGGGGCCCAAAAACGGTGAGTAATAGTCTATGAAACGGGCCAGAATTGGCTAAAATCGCTAATGTTGACGACAGACACGTAAACGCGCCCGGGGTTCGACAACCATGGAAATCACTCCGGGACCCCAAAATAGTGAGCAATTGTCCGTGAAACGGGCCAGAATCGGCCAAAACTGCGAGTGTTGATGACCAACACGTAAGCACACCTTGGAGTTCGACAACCATGGAAATCGCTTTGGGACCCCAAAACGGTGAGTAATAGTCCATGAAACGGGCCAGAATCGGCCAAAACTGCAAGTGTGGATGACCAACACGTAATCACACCTTGGGGTTCAACAACTATGAAAATCGCGTCGGGACCCCAAAACGTTGAGTAATAGTCCACGAAACGGGTCAGAATTGGACAAAACTGTGAGAGGTGAAGACCAACACGTAAACGCACCCCGAGGTTCGTCAATTGTGGAAATGACTCCGGGACCCCAATACAGAGTAATAGTCCAAGAAACATGCTAGAATCGGCCAAAACTGTGATTGTTGATGACCGATACGTAAGCACACCTTGGGGTTCAACAACTATGGAAATCGCTTCGGGACCCCAAAACGGTGAATAATAGTCCACGAAACGGGTCAGAATTGGACAAAACTGTGAGTGTTGACGACAGACACATAAACGCACCCC
>NW_021274756.1:0-2780 GCF_002162155.2 Triticum dicoccoides | reverse complement strand
TTCGAATGGACTCCACAATGTGAGCACAGCTTTCAGGAACTGAAAAGACGCCTGACTTCTGCTCCCGTACTGGTACCGCCAGACTTCTCCAAGGACTTTGTTATCTACTGCGACGCCTCGCGACAAGGACTAGGTTGCATTCTCATGCAAGATCGACACGTAATTGCCTACGCTTCACGGCAATTGCACCCACATGAGGAGAATTATCCTACTCATGATCTAGAGCTTGCAGCCGTAGTCTATGCACTTAAGACCTGGCGACATTACCTCCTCGGTAACCGTTGCGAAATATTCACTGATCACCAAAGTCTGAAGTACATTTTCACCCAACCGGATTTGAATCTCAGGCAAAGACGTTGGGTTGAGTTGATCACAGATTTCGACTTAGGAATAACTTACACCCCAGGGAAAGCTAACGTCATGGCTGATGCGCTAAGTCGTAAATCTTACTGTAACAACCTAATGCTACAACAAAGTCAACCGCTTCTCCATGAGGAATTTCGGAAGCTTAACCTTCACATTGTTCCTCAAGGTTTTCTTTCCACCTTGGTGGCAAAACCTACCCTTACGGATCAGATCATCAAAGCACAGAAGGTAGATCCGGGAATTTCCCGCATCAAGAGAAACATCAAGAAAGGAATTGCGAATTGTTTCTCCATTACTGATCAAGGGGTCGTATACTTCGGGAATCGATTAGTGGTTCCCAAGGTGCGAAACCTGAGGCGATTGATCCTTAAGGAGGCTCATGAATCTCCTCTCACCATTCATCCCGGTAGTACTAAGATGTATCAGGACCTACGCCAGAGATTCTGGTGGACTAGAATGAAGAGAGAAATTGCTCAGTACATTGCTAATTGCGACGTCTGCCGTCGTGTAAAAGCAGAGCATCAACGGCCTACTGGCACCCTTCAAACCTTAGCTATTCCTGAATGGAAATGGGATAAAATTGGTATGGATTTCATTACCGGTTTTCCCAGGACCAAGAGAGGGAATAACGCTATCTTCGTCGTTGTCGATCGTCTTTCCAAAGTAGCCCATTTCCTACCTGTTCGTGAGAGTATAACCGCTAGTCAATTGGCAGACTTATACATCTCCCGGATAGTGTCTCTCCATGGTGTTCCTTTGGAAATTAATTCGGATCGAGGAAGTCTTTTCACCTCTCGATTTTGGGAAAGTTTCCAAAATGCTATGGGAACCCGTCTCTCCTTTAGCACCGCTTTCCACCCTCAGTCGAGTGGTCAAGTGAAACGCGTCAACCAGATTCTAGAAGACATGCTTCGAGCCTCTGTTATCTCATTCGAAATGGATTGGGAGAAGTGCCTTCCATTTGCCGAATTCGCTTACAACAACAGCTATCAATCTAGCTTGGGTAAAGCCCCTTTTGAAGTTCTCTATGGACGACGGTGTCGAACACCCCTTAACTGGTCAGAGACCGGGGAAAGACAATTCTTTGGCCCGGATATGATTCAAGAAGCAGAAGAGCAAGTTCGCATCGTTCGTGAAAAGTTGAAAACAGCCCAATCTCGTCAAAAGAGTCAATATGACCGAAAACATAAGGCTATGACTTTCGAGGTTGACGAGAAGGCTTACCTTCGGGTTACCCCTCTGAAGGGAACCCATCGTTTCGGTATCAAAGGCAAATTGGCTCCTCGTTACATTGGACCTTTTCGCATTCTCGCCAAACGAGGAGAAGTTGCCTACCAGTTGGAACTACCTCCGCACCTCTCCAGAGTCCACGATGTCTTCCACGTTTCTCAACTCAGGCGTTGCTTCTCGGATCCTATCCGTGGAGTGGACCATGAAACACTTGATCTCCAAGATAATCTTACATATCGAGAGTACCCCATTCGTATCCTCGATCAGGCCGAGCGTACCACTCGACGTCATAATATCAAGTTTCTCAAAGTACAATGGTCGCACCATTCTGAGGATGAAGCAACTTGGGAAAGGGAGGATCGTCTTCGACTTGAGTATCCCGCCTTCTTTCCGGAGGAACCCAAATCTCGGGACGAGATTCTTTTGAGTGGGGGTGAGTTGTCACATCCTAGTTAGCCATGCATTAGAGTGTTGCATCATGTTTACTCTTTCATCAGAAACCTGAAATGGGGATGACAGAACCCCCAGTCCCCTATGAAACCAATTAGGGTTTACTAAAAACTTTTTCAATGAACCTGAAATGCCCTTCTAAAATGCCCATCATTTTTGTCTTGGTTCAGAACCTCTGCCAAAAGTGATGCACATTTTCCTAGGCCATCTTAGGGTTTTTGAATTAAATCATAAAGATTTGAATTTGGGCATTTAAAATTATATAAAATATTTAAATGCTCAAATAACTCCAAACTAAAATGTTTCATGTTGGAAATAATCCAACTATGGACCAGGAGTAGTTTGGTGATTTTTGGAGTTGCCCAAGTATTTTATTTAATTCAACAAAGTTGCAGAAGTATTAAAAAAACAGAAACAGAAAGAAAATGGGAAAGGCTTACCTGTCGCCCAGCACCCGGCCCACCTGCCGGCCCAGCCCAGCACCGCGCCAGCGAGCTGCTTGCCGGCCAGGCAGGCAGGCAGGTGCTCGACGGCGAGCACCGCATGGGTGCCACGCACCTGCTCGCCGCCTCGCCGCCTCCCTCGCCCGGCTAACGCCGTGAATCGGCCTCCCTCTCTCCCCCGAACCCCCCAGACACCCCCTCTCCTCTCCAGCTCCTCTCCCTCGCTCTCCCACGCCATGGCCGACGCCATCGCCGCCACCCCCTCGCCGTAGCCACGCCCTCCGTCAACCC
>NW_021274755.1:0-917 GCF_002162155.2 Triticum dicoccoides | reverse complement strand
TTCTTGCCATGTGTAGCTAGCACATTGTGCCTTCTTGCTGGTTATATGCTTTCCTTGCCATGACTTGCACCGTAGTGAGTGCATCGAGCTCGTTTACATGCCTTCGTGAGTTATATTTCAGCGTGTCTCAGTTTTCACTAAGTCTGAAAACTGATTGTGTTCGAGCTATGTTCGTGAGCTCGGTAGAGTATTTTGTGAACCCTTTTGGCCCCAGGTCACTTTGGGTGTTTTGTTAAGCTTGTTGAGTAGCTCCATGCCATGTTCTTACTTGTCATGTTCAGGTTTTCTATCATGTTGTTTTGCTGCTCCGAAGAGAGCATCGTGATCTGAAATTTCAGACTAGTGTTAATTTCACTAAGTCTGGAATCTGTTTTGCATTTGCGTTTTAGCCATGCTTGTTTGAACCTCTTAATGGATGAATTTGCCTATGGCTCAGTGCTTGTGTTTTGTCAACCATCTTGTGTACATCACTGCCATGTATTTTGTTTCCATGTTTGGTGGCTGTAGCATGTTCATTTCGTTGCATTTAGATGCCTACTTGCTGTAAATCGCAGACCGGTGTCATATCTTAAAACGCTCGCCATTTCCAAACCGTAGCTCCGATTCCAATGATCTTTATATCGTTTTCAAGCGATTTCATCCCCTCTATCCAGTGGCACACTTGGTTTTCCAAGTTGATGCCAGGTTCATGCATTTCCTGTCATATCTTGCATTTTGCATCCCGCATCGCATCCCGCATAGCATATCGTCATTTCATCATATTGCTTGGTCTTGCCCGTGGTTGATTGTATCCTTGTTGCTTGTTTGTCTTGTTGGGTAGAGCCGGGAGACGAGTTCGCTACCGAGGAGCCCGTTGAGTTTGCTTGTGAGGATCCAGTCAACTCTGACAACTGTGCAGGCAAGATGATCATACCCTC
>NW_021274754.1:0-1006 GCF_002162155.2 Triticum dicoccoides | reverse complement strand
ATAATTTTACACTAGAGTTGAACTAGCTCTATAAGGTAGTTCAAATAATTTTACACTAGAGTTGAACTAGCTCTATAGTCTAGTTCAAATAATTTTACACTATTGTTGAATTAGCTCTATAGCCTACTACAAATAATTTTACACTAGAGTTGAACTAGCTCTATAAGCTAGTTAAAATAATTTTACAAAAGAGTTGACCTAGCTCTATAGCCTAATACAAATAATTTTACACTAGAGTTCAACTAGCTCTATCGCCTAGTACAAATAATTGTACACTAGAGTTGAACTAGCTCTATAAACTAGTTCAAATAATTTTACACTAGAGTTTAACTAGCTCTATAGTCTAGTATAAATAATTTTACACTAAAGTTTAACTAGCTCTATAGCCCAGTACAAATAATTTTACACTAGAGTTGAACTAGCTTTATAAGCTAGTCGAAATAATTTTACAGAAGAGTTGAACTAGCTCTATAGCCTAGTACAAATAATTTTACACTACATTTGAACTATCTCTATAAGCTAGTTCATATAATTTTACACTAGTGTTGAACTAGCTCTATCGCCTAGTACATATCATTTTACACTAGAGTTGAACTAGCTCTATAGCCTAGTACAAATAATTTTACACTAGAGTTGAAGTAGCTCTATAAGCTAGTTCAAATAATTTTACACTAGAGTTGAACTAGCTCTATAGCCTAGTACAAATAATTTTACACTAGATTTCAACTAGCTCTATAAGCTACTTGAAATAATTTTACACTAGAGTTGAACTGGCTCTCTAAGCTAGTTGAAATAATTTTACACTAGAGTTGAACTAGCTCTATAAGCTAGTTAAAATAATTTTACAAAAGAGTTGACCTAGCTCTATAGCCTAATACAAATAATTTTACACTAGAGTTCCACTAGCTCTATCGCCTAGTACAAATAATTTTACACTAGAGTTGAACTAGCTCTATAAACTAGTTCAAATAATTTTACACTAGAGTTGAACTAGCTCTATGGCCTA
>NW_021274753.1:0-813 GCF_002162155.2 Triticum dicoccoides | reverse complement strand
GGCGGCCTAGGGGAGGTTTCCCTCCCCCCCAAGGCACCTAGGGGTGCCTTCCACCACTAGGACTCCTCCTAGGGGGAAACCCTAGGCGCATGGGCCTATAGGGGCTGGTGCCCTTGGCCCATGATGGCCAAGGCGCACCCCCTACAGCCCATGTGGCCCCCCGGGACAGGTGGCCCCACCCGGTGGACCCCCAGGACCCTTCCGGTGGTCCCGGTACAATACCGATAACCCCGAAACTTGTCCTGATGCCCGAAATAGCACTTCCTATATATAATTCTTTACCTCCGGACCATTCCGGAACTCCTCGTGACGTCCGGGATCTCATCCGGGACTCCGAACAACATTCGGATTTCTGCATATACATATCTTCATAACCCTAGCGTCACCGAACCTTAAGTGTGTAGACCCTACGGGTTCGGGAGACATGCAGACATGACCGAGACTCTCTCAGTCAATAACCATCAGCGGGATCTGGATACCCATGATGGCTCCCACATGCTCCTCGATGTTGTCATCGGATGAACCACTATGTCGAGGATTCGATCAAACCCAGTATGCAATTCCCTTTGTCAATCGGTACGTTACTTGCCCGAGACTCGATCGTCGGTATCCCAATACCTTGTTCAGTCTCGTTACCGGCAAGTCACTTTACTCGTACCGTAATGCATGATCCCGTGTCCAACACCTTGGTCACATTGAGCTCAATATGATGATGCATTACCGAGTGGGCCCAGAGATACCTCTCCGTCATACGGAGTGACAAATCCCAGTCTCGATCCGTGTCAACCCAACAGCTACTTTCGGAGATACCTG
>NW_021274752.1:0-1354 GCF_002162155.2 Triticum dicoccoides | reverse complement strand
ATTGTGCTTTCAGATGGCCACTCGCGACCTCAATCAAGTGGTTCGCCTGACTCGATGCCTAGATGTACCCGGCCATACTGCTAAGTTGGTCAGGGTAATGACTGAGGCTGGATACCGCTGGTATCCCGAGTACACGGTCGAAGAGCAATTCCGAGATTTTAATCAAAGCCAGTATCTCTGCACTGTCAGGATATTTCCATCTTATCCTGGATCTACCGAGCCTCTTCACTGCTCCTATGGACTCGGGGTTACTATTGAGATGGCTGTGCAGGACGCCGCCTACTCTATGATGACCATTATGCGAGTCAGATCTGGGTTATTTCGGGACTCTGATTTCCGGTATATGCCAGGATCACTTTCGGGAGCGCAAGGGTATCTCCAGGCTATCTATGCTGACCCCACTCAGGAGGATTCACGGACTCGCACCACTGCTGAGATGCTCGAGGATAAGGACCGTGAAAATCGGGCCTTAAGGCTAGAGCTCTTCAACACCCGTGCTGACCACTGGGCCACTTTGACTCGGTTCGCACCGGCGGTGCAAGCTGGATATTCAGATATGCGCGATCTCTATCCTGTGAGGTCCGCTCTGCCAGACGTGATGGTTTGGCGTGATGTAGGAGGCATCACCCCACCTCGCGGTCCCCGCAGGCCACCGTTTGTTGGTCCAAGGCCTCATCCTAGCCCCTATGGTCCACAAGCTCCGCGAGATCGTCTGTTTCCAGATGATCATGTTGAACTTCCGGGCTATGGAGGTGACTTCTACGAGGACTACTACGGATCGGTCTAAGTTAGTGGTAGTATCACTAGTTCGCACTAGCTGTGTCGTCTATCGTCCCGCGTGACTCGTGGGATATGACCTAGTTGTACTCTTTCCGGAGATGTAGAAAAATAATGTATAGGAGCTGGGAATGCCTCCGATGAGATGTAATCCTCTTTTCACCGTAATAGTACTTTGTTTGGTCTTGTACTAAACCCTGTATGGTGTGTATGACGATGGAATAAAAGAAGCAGTTTCTGTATCTACCATGTCATACGGATGATCATCTTGCATTCCGAGTTATTTCTTACATTATGAATCCTATGTCGGAATTTTACCATCCTGACTAAATCATTGTCTTGTTTACCTAGGATGGTCAACACGCGCGCTAACCCTGCTTCTCAAGAGCAGGCCGAAGGCAGTGAAGCTAGGGATGCAAATCTGCCTCATCCTCCTTCACTAGCCGAGGTTATGATGGAAGCTGAGAGAAACAAGCGGGAGACAAACCGTTTGTTGGAGCGTATTGAACAGAATACAGCACACCATCAGAGGGCTAACGTGGTGTCACTCAGTGATTTTATCAAATTGCATCCACCC
>NW_021274751.1:0-1535 GCF_002162155.2 Triticum dicoccoides | reverse complement strand
TATTGGTTCCTACATATTCTACGAAGATCTTTATCGGTCAAACCGCATAACAACATACGTTGTTCCCTTTGTCATCGGTATGTTACTTGTCCGAGATTCGATCGTCGGTATCCAATACCTAGTTCAATCTCGTTATCGACAAGTCTCTTTACTCGTTCTGTAATACTTCATCTTATAACTAACTCATTAGTTACATGCTTGCAAGGCTTAGGTGATGAGCATTGCCGAGAGGGCCCAGAGATACCTCTCCGACAATCGGAGTGACAAAACCTAATCTCGAATTATGCTAACTCAACATGTACCTTCGGAGACACCTGTAGTACTCCTTTATAATCACCCAGTTACGTTGTGACGTTTGGTAGTACCCAAAGTGTTCCTCCGGTAAACGGGAGTTACACAATTCTCATAGTTACAGGAACATGTATAAGTTATGAAGGAAGCAATAGCAGAATACTAAACGAGCAAGTGCTAAGCTAACGGGATGGGTCATGTCAATCACCTCATTCTCCTAATGACGTGATCCCATCAATCAAATGACAACACATGTCAATGGTTAGGAAACATAACCATCTTTGATTAATGAGCTAGTCAAGTAGAGGCATACTAGTGACTATATGTTTGTCTATGTATTCACACATGTATCATGTTTCCGGTTAATACAATTCTAGCATGAATAATAAACATTTATCATGATATGAGGAAATAAATAATAACTTTATTATTGCCTCTAGGGCATATTTCCTTCAGTCTCCCACTTGCACTAGAGTCAATAATCTAGATTACATAGTAATGATTCTAACACCCATGGAGTCTTGGTGCTGATCATGTTTTGCTCGTGAGAGAGGCTTAGTCAACGGGTCTGCAACATTCAGATCCGTATGTATCTTGCAAATCTCTATGTCTCCCACTTGGACTTGGTGCCGAATGGAATTGAAGCGTCTCTTGATGTGCTTGGTCCTCTTGTGAAATCTGGATTCCTTTGCCAAGGCAATTGCACCAGTATTGTCACAGAAGATCTTCATTGGTCCCGATGCACTAGGTATGACACCTAGATCGGAAATGAACTCCTTCATCCAGACTCCTTCATTTGCTGCTTCAGAAGCAGCTATGTACTCCGCTTCACATGTAGATCCCGCCACGACGCTTTGTTTAGAACTGCACCAACTTACAGCTCCACCGTTTAATAAAAACACGTATCCGGTCTGCGATTTAGAATCGTCCGGATCAGTGTCAAAGCTTGCATCGACGTAACCATTTACGACTAGCTCTTTGTCACCTCCATATATGAGAAACATATCCTTAGTCCTTTTCAGGTATTTCAGGATGTTCTTGACCGCTGTCCAGTGATCCACTCCTGGATTACTTTGGTACCTACCTGCCAAGCTTATTGCTAAGCATACGTCAGGTCTGGTACACAGCATTGCATACATGATAGAGCCTATGGCTGAAGCATAGGGAACATCTTTCATTTTCTCTCTATCTTCTACTGTGGTCGGGCATTGAGTTTGACTCAACTTCACACCTTGTAGCACAGG
>NW_021274750.1:0-1061 GCF_002162155.2 Triticum dicoccoides | reverse complement strand
TACCGGGATGGAGCCACCTGTCCTTTCAGCCCCCTCGTCAGAATCACTTGCGGGTACTCAATGAGCTGACCCGACTTTAGTCACCATCTGAATAGTATGTAGGTATGTATAGTATATACCCGTGATCACCTCCCAAGTGATCACGGCCCGATAGTATAGCAAGGCAGACTGACAAGAATGTAGGGCCAATGATGATAAACTAGCATCCTATACTAAGCATTTAGGATTGCAGGTAAGGTATCAACAGATGTAGCGACAATGTCAGGCTATGCATCAGAATAGGATTAACGAAAGCAGTAACATGCTACACTACTCTAATGCAAGCAGTATAGAGGAGAATAGGCGATATCTGGTGATCAAGGGGGGGGGGCTTGCCTGGTTGCTCTGGCAAGAGAGAGGAGTCGTCAGCTCCGTAGTCGAACTGGTCAACAGCAGCGTCGGTCTCGTAGTCTACCGGAGAGAAGAGGGGGAAGAAATAATGAAGACAGAGCAAACAAAGCATCACAAAATATAACAAGGCAATACGCGGTGTTCGGTGTGCCCTAACGCGGTAGTAGGTGATACCGGTGAAGGGGGGAAAACATCCGAGAAAGTATTCCCGGTGTTTCGTGTTTTCGGGCAGAGGAGCCGGAGGGGGAAAGTTGCGGGTTCGATAGGTTAGAGGGGTGTGGCGGACGAACGGACTGCGTATCCGGAATCGTCTCGTCGTTCTGAGCAACTTTCGTGTTGAAAATATTTTAATCCGAGTTACGGATTAAAAGATATGATTTTCTAAAGATTATATTAATTTCTGGAATTTAATTAATTAATTATTTAATTAATTCGAAAAAATATATTAATGACGTTAGCATGATGTCATGCTGACGTCAGCAGTCAACAGAGTTGACTGGGTCAAACTGACATGTGGGTCCAGTGGGACCCACCTGTCATACATTGCTTAGGTTAATTAGGTCTTAGTTAAACTAATTACTATTTAATTAAACTAACTAGTTAATTAGATTAATTAAGCATGATTAATTAACTTAATTAATTCCTTAATTAATTAATTAATTAATTAATTA
>NW_021274749.1:0-1252 GCF_002162155.2 Triticum dicoccoides | reverse complement strand
TTTCCTCCCACTTACTTCTTTCGAGAGAAACTCTTTCTCCAGAAAGGACCCATTCTTGGCAACAAAGATCTTGCCTTTGGATCTGAGGTAGAAGGTGTACCCAATAGTTTCTTTTGGGTATCCTATGAAGACGCATTTTTCCGACTTGGGTTCGAGCTTTTCAGGTTGAAGTTTCTTGACATAAGCATCGCATCCCCAAACTTTTAGAAACGACAGCTTAGGTTTCTTCCCAAACCATAATTCATACGGTGTCGTCTCAACGGATTTCGACGGAGCCCTATTTAAAGTGAATGCGGCAGTCTCTAAAGCATAGCCCCAAAAGGAAAGCGGTAAATCGGTAAGAGACATCATAGATCGCACCATATCTAACAGAGTGCGATTACGACGTTCGGACACACCATTACGCTGAGGTGTTCCAGGCGGCGTGAGTTGTGAAACTATTCCACATTTTCTTAAGTGTGCCCCAAACTCGTGACTCGAGTATTCTCCTCCACGATCTGATCGTAGAAACTTGATTTTCCTGTCACGTTGATTTTCAACCTCACTCTGAAATTCCTTGAACTTTTCAAAGGTTTCAGACTTGTGTTTCATTAAGTAGATATACCCATACCTACTTAAATCATCAGTGAGGGTGAGAACATAACGATAGCCACCGCGAGCCTCAACACTCATCGGACCGCACACATCAGTATGTATGATTTCCAATAAGTCGGTTGCTCGCTCCATTGTTCCTGAGAACGGAGTCTTGGTCATTTTACCCATAAGGCATGGTTCGCACGTGTCAAATGATCCATAATCAAGAGACTCTAAAAGTCCATCAGCATGGAGCTTCTTCATGCGTTTGACACCTATGTGACCAAGGCGGCAGTGCCACAAGTATGTGGGACTATCATTATCAACCTTACTTCTTTTGGTACTCACATTATGAACATGTGTAGCATCACGTTCGAGATTCATAAAGAATAAACCATTCACCATAGGAGCATGACCATAAAACATATCTCTCATAAAAATGGAACAACCATTATTCTCAGATTTAAAAGAGTAGCCATCTCGAATTAAACGAGATCCCGATACAATGTTCATGCTCAAAGCTGGCACTAAATAACAATTATTAAGGTTTAAAACTAATCCCGAAGGGAGATGCAGAGGTAGCGTGCCGACGGCGATCACATTGACCTTGGAACCATTCCCGACGCGCATCGTCACCTCGTCCTTTGCCAGTTTCCGCTTATTCCGCAGCCCCTGCTTT
>NW_021274748.1:0-608 GCF_002162155.2 Triticum dicoccoides | reverse complement strand
AGTCATTTTGGAGGAAAAAATGCTAACTATGGGTCATTTTAGAGCTAGCCTAGGTTAAATAGGTCATTTTGGAGCTAAGTATGGTTATTATGTCATTTTGGAGCTAGCTAAGCATATGAAGTCATTTAGGACCTAAAATATGTCATTTCTTAAGCATATTATATCATTTTAGAGCTAGCTAAGCATATTAAGTCATTTTGGAGGAAAAAATGCTAAGTGTAGGTCATTTTAGAGCTATCCTAGGTTAAATATGTCATTTTTAAGCTAGCTAAGCATATTAAGTCATTTTGGAGGAAAAAATGCTAAGTATAGGTCATTTTAGAGCTATCCTAGGTTAAATATGTCATTTTGGAGCTAATTAAGCTTATTATGTAATTTTTGAGCTAGCTAAGCATAGGTCATTTTAGAGCTAGCCTAGGTTAAATAGGTCATTTTGGAGCTAAGTTAGGTTATTATGTCATTTTGGAGCTAGCTAAGCATATGAAGTCATTTAGGACGTAAACTATGTCATTTCTTAAGCATATTATATCATTTTAGAGCTAGCTAAGCATATTAAGTCATTTTGGAGGAAAATATGCTAAGTATAGGTCATTTTAAAGCTATCCTAG
>NW_021274747.1:0-960 GCF_002162155.2 Triticum dicoccoides | reverse complement strand
TTATATCTAGGATCTGGCCTTTTGCAATCGTGGTTCCGACCATGTTCTCTTTTAAATACCATTTCTCGTGCAAGTTTTAGCACTTGTCTTCTGTAGAGCAATAACCCCCGTCCAACCTCTACTTTGATATGTCATCGAGTATTACCCCTGGTATCTCGAGATTATCATGGAACTGCATAACTTCTTATGAGCTCTTCATCAAGTACTACCTTCCCACTGATTCCAATTTTTCACGGGCTCTGAGTTATTAAACACTCAAAGACACCGATAAATGAACCGAGACCGCACTACGGTTCAACAACTCTTCAGTAAGCTTCTATAAGTACGAGTTTGTACCCGACCACGCCATTCCTAGCCTGTTTGGCTATATCATTGTCGTGATTATTTTAACTGTGCTACCTGGTCCTTCCTCTCGGAGCACACTTTTCGACGATGGACTAACCTTACGTCGATCCTCATCGTCATATCATTTCACCTTGAACAACAAGCTTGGTTTCGAGTTTGTGTCGTACCCTTGGTTCCAATAACCTTTTGCTTCATCATTACTTTGACTTGATGTCGTCGCCGATCGATTACATCTTCATGAACTCTCGCGACAAAGGTGTCGTGATCATCACCATTCTGAGCTCATCCAGGGTATCAATTGAATTCATGATGAGAAATACCATCCTTGCCCTCGATGAATTGTATCATCATCGACCACTTTATTGCCTTCCCACCAACACAAGCTTGTTCATGTTTGGTGTTATACCTTGAGTTCCTTGCTATCCAGCAATTGTTCTTATTTACCTTGGAGTATTACCATACTTTATGTCAAGAATGTTCTGAGATTTGTTCCACCTCTTGAGAATTCTTGACATAGAAATACTTCTCACCATCACCATTTTTTCTTGGTCCCCGTGATAATTCCAACAAGTGGACGGTGTTGTTTGGATTCTTTCCTTCTAGCAACCCTATTTT
>NW_021274746.1:0-1383 GCF_002162155.2 Triticum dicoccoides | reverse complement strand
ACGTCCCAAGGCAGCCTAAAACTAAATCTAGGTCGTACAAGGCCAATGGGCCCAAGTGGAGGTGATGTAACACCTTTGGACTTGTAGTTTGACTCGGATTCTGCTGCAGCATCAGATTGTTTCGTCCACAACTCAACGCTCCGGACGAATTTGAAGGTGATTCCAATTGGGTTGGAAAGTGCACGAAATCTAGTTTCCAACAAAAAAAGAATCACCCAATTCGGAGTCCGTATGAAAAACTTGTGTGCGTTTTGAGTCAGGTATGTCTGTGCAGTCCGAATCTGAATCCAGAACGTGAGAGACTTGGACTCTATCTTCTCTTGGGCCAAAAGTGACGTGAGAGAACTTTTTGGACAGCAAATAAACATCTCTTTCTTCCTTATCTTCATATGTGGATTGTACAAATGTCCCATACACCTGCAATTAGACAAAACACTAAAGTGTGTGAAGTATTTTTGTTCTGGATAACACAAATAGATTATTGAATAGTTTGCACTAGAAATCACCTGACAAATATGCATATATGCAATATTTTTGGTCATATCCAAGGTAGTCATGTCCTCATCATCCTCCCCTTTTGAAAATAAAGCCGTCCTCGGCGTTGCTTAATCTGAAATGTGGCTAACAAAAGAGACAAGGTGTACATGTTGTATATGTATATGTCATCCATTTTTACTTCCCTTGATTTTTGCATATATGACACATGAATAGATGAGTAACTTGCATAGTTCATAAAATCTAAAGCCAAAAAATTAGCACAAGAAGTAGAAGGCATGAAAATATTGCAACTCAGTTTGCACATATAAGTGAAGCTCTTATTCATTTCAAAAGATTGACAATGTTCATCATTAAACCATCCCAACATTGGTGAATAAACCTTACTTGCATCAAATTTACATGCTACAATATGCTTAAATAAGCAAACATGCAATAAGTCATTTAACACAGAATCATCACCAAGATTAGAGGTCATATCGAAATGATTAAACATTGGTTCTTTTGCATCAATAGTTAATTCAATGGGTGCACTCAAAATTGTTGGTATTTCAGTTGTTTGATCACATGGCAAAGTCAAATTATCAACGTAGTCCTCTAAAATAGGTGGTGTGATCAAAATAGTGGGTAGCTCATCAGATGGTGCATTCAAATTGACAAGGCATTCATCATTCTCATGTAGAGATGGAAGATCAGTACCTTTGTCATTACCTCTTATGATCAACTCAGATGATGTAGCCACTCTCGGGGGCGATGTGTCACATGGTGGAGGTGATGTAGTCCTGACAACAACGGATGTGGTTGTCATAGTATGCCTAGTAGTTGAAGGAACAATCATATCAACTCTTGGAATGTGCACCGTGCGCTTGTTCTCCTCGTGGCCAACAC
>NW_021274745.1:0-1190 GCF_002162155.2 Triticum dicoccoides | reverse complement strand
AACTGCCCTAAGTACTTAGCGGATAAGAAGGCCGGCAAAACCAAAGGTATATGTGATATACATGTAATTGATGTGTACCTTACTAGTGCCCGTAGTGGCTCCTGGGTATTTGATACCGGTGCAGTTGCTCACATTTGTAACTCAAAGCAGGGGCTGCGGAATAAGCGGAAACTGGCAAAGGACGAGGTGACGATGCGCGTCGGGAATGGTTCCAAGGTCAATGTGATCGCCGTCGGCACGCTACCTCTGCATCTCCCTTCGGGATTAGTTTTAAACCTTAATAATTGTTATTTAGTGCCAGCTTTGAGCATGAACATTGTATCGGGATCTCGTTTAATTCGAGATGGCTACTCTTTTAAATCTGAGAATAATGGTTGTTCCATTTTTATGAGAGATATGTTTTATGATCATGCTCCTATGGTGAATGGTTTATTCTTTATGAATTTCAAATGTGATGCTACACATGTTCATAATGTGAGTACCAAAAGAAGTAAAGTTGATAATGATAGTCCCACATACTTGTGGCACTGCCGCCTTGGTCACATAGGTGTCAAACGCATGAAGAAGCTCCATGCTGATGGACTTTTAGAGTCTCTTGATTATGAATCATTTGACACGTGCGAACCATGCCTTATGGGTAAAATGACCAAGACTCCGTTCTCAGGAACAATGGAGCGAGCAACCGACTTATTGGAAATCATACATACCGATGTGTGCGGTCCAATGAGTGTTGAGGCTCGCGGTGGCTATCGTTATGTTCTCACCCTCACTGATGATTTAAGTAGGTATGGGTATATCTACTTAATGAAACACAAGTCTGAAACCTTTGAAAAGTTCAAGGAATTTCAGAGTGAGGTTGAAAATCAACGTAACAGGAAAATCAAGTTTCTACGATCAGATCGTGGAGGAGAATACTTGA
Source organism: Triticum dicoccoides (assembly GCF_002162155.2). Classification (NCBI taxonomy): domain Eukaryota; kingdom Viridiplantae; phylum Streptophyta; class Magnoliopsida; order Poales; family Poaceae; genus Triticum; species Triticum dicoccoides. Next base: position 271 of record NW_021274745.1, on the reverse strand, counting down.
GTCACGAGTTTGGGGCACACTTAAGAAAATGTGGAATAGTTTCACAACTCACGCCGCCTGGAACACCTCAGCGTAATGGTGTGTCCGAACGTCGTAATCGCACTCTGTTAGATATGGTGCGATCTATGATGTCTCTTACCGATTTACCGCTTTCTTTTTGGGGCTATGCTTTAGAGACTGCCGCATTCACTTTAAATAGGGCTCCGTCGAAATCCGTTAAGACGACACCGTATGAATTATGGTTTGGGAAGAAACCTAAGCTGTCGTTTCT
>NW_021274744.1:0-1178 GCF_002162155.2 Triticum dicoccoides | reverse complement strand
GCCATTCTACCACGGGTCTCTTCCATTTCCGGTGGTAAGCAAATTCATCCATTACGTTGTCTTCAACAAGGTAATCCACATCATCCAAGTCCGAGTATGCCATTCTACCGACCCCCTCCAAATGATCGCTCGAGAATTGCCTTAGGCTGGTTTAAAGAGTTTCAATGATCTCTGAATCAAAAGTAATTCTTTTTGCCACTTAAGGGGATATCTCTACGAGTCACCTTCCCTAAGGTGTATCGTTATGGTATCATGGCAACTCAACTCCTCGCTACGTTGACAATCGATTACCACCTTCTTAAGCGTGAAATTGTGGTCTACCTAGTGAACCTTCGTCATCTGCTTCACTCCATTCCTATGGATGTGTGCTTCGCCTCTCAGCTCGAGAGATGTTGCTATGTCTCATTCCGTGAGTTAATCCTGAGTTGTTCGACCTTCGAGAAGAACCATTCTTTTAGGATCTTTCCTTTTCTCTCGTTGTCATGTTAGTTGGAGTTCTCAGAGCAAGACTTCGAGACAAAGATGGTGATCGAATCAACGCTTTGATAAAGTGCACCCTGGATCGTGAAGATTGTGCTAGTTTGCGTTTCCCCTTCACCCTACCCTACGCTTGAATCTCGGGACGAGATTTTTGTTTAGTGGGGGTGAGTTGTCACATCCCTGGTCCTGTTATGCACTAGGCTAGACCTCATGTGAGTATCATGTTTTAATTCAAATGAAATTTGAATTGAGGAATTTTTAAAGCCTCAGAAACCTTCTAAGAATGATCAACATTAAAATCTCCTCAAAGAAGTCCAAGAAAATGTTCCTCTTAGTCTCTGAAAATATTGCGAAGAGGTAAAACTCAAAACAATATTTTTGGTATCTCAGGGTTAATTATTTTGGGCCTTTGAATTAAATAAATAGCCATTTGCATTGGATATATATTTGATATATAAATAATATATGTCCAATAATTACTGGAACATTTTATGTGGTTTGGTATATTTTAGTCCTAGCCACATAACTATTTCCAGGATTTTATAAAATGGTTTAGTGTCTAAAACTAAATCAAAACAAACTACAGAAAATAGAAAACATAATTAAATAGAAATGAAAGAGAGAGAGAGAAGGACTTATCTGGCGCTCACCCGGTAGCCAGCCGGCCCAGCTCCTGTGCGGCCCAGCCCATCTCCACT
>NW_021274743.1:0-6644 GCF_002162155.2 Triticum dicoccoides | reverse complement strand
GAGGCGGGGCCCTCCTGTCATTGACCCCAGGGGGCCTAGTGGATCGGGCGCTAGCGGGCGAAGGGCGCGGCCCGAGCGGGCACACGCTTAGGTGCGGCCGGACGAACCCGACGGGCGCGGGCGGGGCGCTGCCCGCCAGGACGCGGGATGGGGCCGTGGCCACGGCGGGGCTCGCCGGAGCAGCACGGCGAGGGGCGGGCACGCGCAGCGCCGGCGCGCGCGGCCAAGGGGACGCGGCCGGCCGGAGCAGAGGCAAGCGGCGGGGGTGAGCAGGGGCGGACGGGGGATGCGGGAGCGCGTCCTGGTCGCAGCGAGCACGGAGGCCAGACGCGGTGAGCGCACCGGGAAGGGCCGCGGTGCCCGGGCGCGTGCGTTGGGCGTGGCTAGAGGTGCCCGGGCGCGGCGAGCGCACCGGGATGTGGTGGCCACATCGAGGCAGAGGGGGAGAGAGGAGGACGGATGGCGGCTAACAGGGGGAGTAGGGAACGGGGCAACGGTGTTCGGGGAGGATGTCGAGGCGGAGGGTGGGGACGGGCGACGTAGACGGGGAGGCGGCGCCGACGACGGCGGTTGGCGGGGTGACTCCGGCGGGGTGGTCCGGCGTCGGCGCAGGGCATCGGGGGCATCGATTGCCCCCGACCGGATCCACGCAGGAGGGAGGTTGAGGAGGCGGGCGACGGCGGGGCCGCGCGGGCGGCGTCAGTGAGGTGGCGGTGGGTGGCGACGGAGTTAGGGCGAGCGATGGGGGCGACGGGATCGGGGTCCGCGGCGACGAGGTCGTGCCGGGGCTCGGGGGAGACGGGCGCGATGCCGGAGGGTGAGGAAGAAGGCCGGGAGGGGGCGGCGAGGGCGAGGCGTTTCGGTGCCGGGCGGCACCGGTGAGGTGGCGTCGCGGGGGAATCGTGCTCTGCCCCCGATCCAGATTGAGCGGAGAGGAGGAGGGGATAGGGGCGAGGGGATCGGGGGGAGGGGAAGTGGGGACGAGTGGGGAGGGAACCGCTAGGGTTTCGGTCGCCCCAGGGGGCTATAGGCACCGGCTGGGCCGGCCTGGTTGGCCCAGAGGCCAGCTGGGCTGTGGCCCAGTGGGGGGGGGTTCTTTCCCTTTTTTTTCTGTTTCCTTTTCTTCTTTTTTTTTATTCTATTTCTTTTCAGTTTTCTTTTATCTTTGTTTTATAAAATATAAAAGTTGTATCTTAAATAGTAACACTAATTATACCTCTGCCACAAAAAGGTTTAACCCCCAAATAATATAGTTTAGTATTTTATAAAATACCAACACACTTATTTATTTGTTTTACCGACAGTTTTAATTAATTGAATGCATTTAGGCATTTCATAAAAATGTGGTTCCTCCACCTACATTACTTATGAATTATTTGTTACATTTAGAACATTTTAGTTTTGACTTTTGAAAACTTTAACTGTTTGACTTTATTTTGAATTTGAATTTGAATCGGTTTCGAACTAACTCGAGATTAGCAACTGTAAATGAGGTGACGTGACATCATTACCAGAGGGTTACTGTAGCTTGATTACCCGGGCGTCACAATTCTCCTCCACTACAAGAAATCTCGTCCCGAGATTTAAGCGGTGGAGTAAGGGGCGAAGGTGTTGGTAGTGAAAACCTAACGAGTCTTCTCGGTCTTGGCTTCCCTTTCGAAGAGGTTGATCCCTTTCGTTGAGGTCTTCATTTCACTGCTTCAAGTCACCATGATCAATTTGTCATCCTTTCTTCGGGATCTCCATCGTACTTACGAATAGGTAAGGGGCAGCTCTACAACGATAGGATGTTACAAGGGAAAATCTTCTGGGGGTTTCCCAAGTATGAACATACGAGTATCTCTCGAGTTGAACAAATCGAATACATCAAGAGTAAGGTACGAAGGTACAATAAGAGGTTCCAAGTGGATAGATAGTTGCTCGAAGTCTGAACCAGAGTGAGAAGGGTTTCAGAGCAGCGAGAGTAAGTATTGCGTCTGATACCAGAATAGAGCATTAGGAAGGTGGCCCGTGAATTAAATACGAAGCCAAGCGCGAGGAATAACTTCGACAACAGGGTGTATAGGAGAGTCAGGTTTCGATCCTGTGGAACTGTGGGTTATGGGCCCACCATGTGGGTAAAAAGTTGGAAGGGTGGAGACGTCTTGCGTGATCATGCAAGCAAGGCAAGTCAGAGGCTAGCCTGTCGATTATGTCGGCAACAACGTCGATACCAAGGGCGAGGGACGAAGAGAACTACTTTCCTGCTCGTTGAACGAGGCGGACCAATAGGCAAAGTTCTCATCCATCGATGGTTACCGGAATGTCATCAACAATAGTAACAAGGTCTTACTGACTGAGTTGTACATCGAGGTGTTTGCACAAGCAGTGGATTATTACTGCTTATACCATATAGATCGTAGAAAAGGTTTAAATAAACCAATGGAAGGAAAATATGATCATCAGATTAAACAGAACAATGGAAAAGGAAAATATGTTTAAACACATATTTCAGGGGTATATCCTTCCCAAAGACAAGCAGAGCAAGATATTCATGACAGGATATTAAGTAGAAAATCATTTAGGTAAGGGGGAAGGAATCTCATGATATTACCCATACAATGGTGTTAGGATAAGTGATAAATACAATTTAGCATCGGGCTTCAAATGTTCCTGTTGAAAATCGGAGTACCATTGACATGCTTCGAGACAGCATCGACATGGTCTTCAAGTGAAGATCAGACTTTGGAAACACGAAGGATCCATCAGGAATAACTTGTAGAATAAGTCTTACAATTTCCTCATGGATGAATGGATAACCTTGCTGAAAAGGAATTTATAATGATAGGTCCTCCAGCCGGGGGGGGGGGTGCTAGGCATGACATCAGGTTACCGGGTTACCAAAGGATCAACATCATAACTCTCGGAAAGTTGTCCCAACCATCATATCTGACCGAGATTCAGATCCGAATGGTGTCACGATACCTCAGACTTAGGATACCTGAGAAGAAAAGGTGCAACGCAAATAGACGAAATGACATTTCAGGATTCTCAGGAAATGAACTATGGGAGTAGGTTCCTGAAACAATAGTTCATCATTAAACCAAGGAGAGGAGGAGGTGGCTGATGGGCTCAGCGATAATCCATCGAGATTTCCAAAAGATGGATTTCCACCATTAAGTGAACAAAGAGATAACATTTGTCAGATCAACTGATATAAGGAAGTATGCTCGAGGAAAACATACACAATTAAACACTGGTTGAAGGGTGCGCCCGAAGTACGGGTTGGGTTACACGACCAATGTTAGAATGGTGATTCAATTAGCGAAGGACTTAGAATGAACTATCGTCCATTCACTTCAAAGCAATAGGGTTGCTAGGAGTTTTGAATTCACACGTCATAGCTCCATTGTCGGTATTCCGGCTGAAAACAATACGGGGACCAAGGAATGAACGAAGATGGCAAGAAGTATTATGATATCAAGAATTATTAAGAGGTGGTGAAATTCTCACCACATTCTTGACAAAAAGAGATGGTAATACTTCCGAGGTAAGGAAGATCAATTGCTGGACAGCAAGGAACTCAAGGTATAACAACAAACACGAACAAGCTTGTGGTGGTGGGAAGGCAATAAAGTGGTCAATGATAACACAATCATCAAGGGCAAGGATGGTATTTCTCATCATGAACTCGATTGATATCCTGGAAGAGCTCAGAATGTTGATGATATCCACGACACATTTGTCGCGAGAGTTCATGAAGATGTTATCGATCGGTGATGACATCGAGTCAAAAGAATGATGAAGCTAGAGGTTATTGGAACCATAGGTACGACACAAACTTGAAATCTAGCTTGTTGTTCAAGGCAAAATGATATGACGAGGAAGATCGACGTAAGCTTAGCTATCGTCGCAATTGGTGCTCCGAGAATAAGGGTCGGGTTGCACAGTTAAGATCATCACGACAATGATATAGCCAAACAGGCTAGTAATGGCGTGATCAGGTACAAACTCATACTTATAGAAGCTTACTGAAGAGTTGTTGAACCGAAGAGCGGACTCGGTTCAGTTATCGGTGTCTTTGAGTGTTCAATAACTCAGAGCCCATGAAAAATTGTAATCATTGAGTATGTAGTACTTGATGAAGAACTCATAGGAAGTTATGCAGTTCCAAGATAATCTCGAGATACCATGGGGTAATACTCGACGACAGATCAAAGTAGAGGTTGTACCGGGGTATTGATCCACAGAAGACAAGTGCTTACACTTGCATCAAAAATGGTATTTAAAGGAGAACATGGTCGGAACCACGATTGTAAAAGGCCATACCCCAGATATAAGATGAACTTATATCAAGGGAATAATTAATTTTAAAAGAAGCTTCGATGAGAAGATGTACATCGGGTCCATGGGCATGAACACAAAGTTCAAGGTCGACTCCCACTTCTCCAATGCATAACCTTTCATCCACTCCTCGCGTTCGATTAAGTTGCAGTGTTGAAATTTTATCTGGCGAAGCACCAGAAGAGTATGACTCGTGAAAACTTTCGGGTTCACACGGTCTAGAGAAAGCATATGCTCAACCCTTAGTGGCCTCTTAGAAACATATACCACAATTTTCAAGAGTAAATAACACAAGCCCGAAAGCAGAGCATGGTTGGCCAAGCAGAGGATACAACTTAACAAAGGCATTATGTATCAGGGGAAGAACTCATAAAGTGATCAAATGTGAAGGACACTGTCGGATAACAATCCAACAAAGGACTTGATGGTCCACAAAGGATCTGATACGAGTATCGGTACTCAACTAGAGGGAGAAGAATGCAAGGAGATCAGATTACAGAAACAACTGACTAACTCAATTGTCAAATGCAAAGGAATTATGATTTCCAAATCAAGGGATCAGAAGCAATGCTCTGACTAGGGATGGATAAGTTGAATAGCCTCAGGGTATAATCAACGACAATTGGATTGGTCGAGAACCAATTCCAGTTAAAAGAATGGCAGCTTAGCCGGAGAAGTAATTTATAAGGATCAATGATGATTGCGTGCATTCGCCAACATATTGAGTCAACAGACTCAAAATGATAATGACAAGGAATGTCATTAAGACTACGAGACTTATGGGATTAACCATAATGCAAGCAGGCAAGAATTTCAAGAGCCAAAGGCTCTAGAGGATTTTCAGAAGATCGAATAGTATTTTGAAGACTTTTGTGAAACTCATGAACAACTGGGGATGAGCGGATACTTGACAAGTGCGGCGATTTATTTGAAGGGGTATTCATGTGGCAAGGAACTGCTAGGCAGTAGACACAAAGTATTCTTGGAACAATAGAGAAAACTTCGGGGTATCTTGTAATAACAAGATCAATGGGGGAGGATCGTATGAATGGCAAGTGTAAGTAGTTATCCATAAGGGTTTATCGGTGGTCGAGAATTGCAAAAGCAACGGGCACAAGGTCTCAAGAGAAAATCGGAGAGTATCTCTGAAATCTTCTGGTGCAGCAGGCGGTCATCGGTAACAAATGGCTCTCCGGGAGAAAGTACTTGCGAGAACCTATAGTTAGTTTTGTTTTTAGCAAAATCATTTAACCCGAATAGAAGAGAGCTCAGAGTCCCGGAGTAAAGATCGAGGAGTAAAAGATCCTAATACCACCCAATGGCGACGTGGGCCCATGGGCCGCACAGCCATGTTAGTAAAAGTTTTGTAAAGTCTAGACTCGACTTCGGCCAAGGAGTGTGGAAGGGGGATTCCTACAAGCAGTCGGCTCTGATACCAACTTGTGACGCCCCCGATTTAATCTTACACTAATCATGCACGCAAATGTGTACGATCAAGATCAGGGACTCACGGGAAGATATCACAACACAACTCTACAATTAAAATAAGTCAGACAAGCATCATAATACAAGCCAGGGGCCTCGAGGGCTCGAATGCAAGTGCTCGATCATAGACGAGTCAGCGGAAGCAACAATATCTGAGTACAGACATAAGTTAAACAAGTTTGCCTTAAGAAGGCTAGCACAAACTGGGATACAGATCGAAAGAGGCGCAGGCCTCCTGCCTGGGATCCTCCTAGGTCACTCCTGGTCGTCATCAGCGGGCAGCACGTAGAAGTAGGCACCTCCGGTGTAGTAGGGGTCGTCGTCGACGGTGGCGTCTGGCTCCTGGACTCCAGCATCTGGTTGCGACAACCAGAAAGAAAGGAAAAGGGGAAAAAAGGGGGGAGAAAGCAACCGTGAGTACTCATCCAAAGTACTCGCAAGCAAGGAACTACACTACATATGCATGGGTATATGTGTAAGGAGGCCATATCAGTGGACTGAACTGCAGAATGCCAGAATAAGAGGGGGATAGCTAATCCTGTCGAAGACTACGCTTCTAGTCACCTTCGTCTTGCATCAAGTAGAAGCGAGTAGATTGAAGTCCTCCAAGTAGCATCTCCAAGTAGCATCTCCAAGTAGCATCTCCAAGTAGCAGTAGCATCTCCAAGTAGCATCGCATGGCATAATCCTGCCCGGCGATCCTCTCCTCGTCGCCCTGTAGAAAAGCGATCACCGGGTTGTCTGTGGAACTTGGAAGGGTGTGTTTTATTAAGTATCCGGTTCTAGTTGTCATAAGGTCAAAGTACAACTCCAAGTCGTCCTGTTACCGAAGATCA
>NW_021274742.1:0-643 GCF_002162155.2 Triticum dicoccoides | reverse complement strand
GGGACTAAAGGGTGGCATTAGTCCCGGTTGGTGCCACCAACCGGCACCAACCGGGACCAATTCCCCCTTTAGTCCCGGTTGGTGCCACCAACCGGGACCAAAGGCCTTGTGCTGCCCCGCGCGAAATGTTTAGTCCCACCTCGCTAGTTGAGAGGGAGCCGCACCAGTTTATAAGGTGCGGTGCGGCTCCCCTCTCGAGCTCCTCTCTAAAGCAGGCTTTCGGGCCTAACTCTGACATCTGTGCATGTGGGCCTACTGGGCCTTCCAAGGGCCTGAATCCTGGCCCATAGGGTTTCTAGTCGTATTCAGGCCGTGGGGGCCCAGTAGGTGGCATTTTTTTTGTTTTTTTGTTTTATTTGTTGCTTTATTTAGTTTATTTTGGTTTTGGTTTATTTTTCTTTTGGTCTTTTGCTTTATTTTTTAATTCTTTTTGCTTTTAGTTTTAGAAAAATTATAAACTTTCTGTTAGTGCCATTAGTTTTCAAATCTGAAAACTCTTTTTTTTGTTTTCTTTGTTGCTTTATTTATTTTATTTTGTTTCTACTTACAACAAAATACTTATTGTTGCTATTTTTATTTTTTTCAGTTTTTTGTTCTGTTTTCTGCATTATTTAGTTTTTGTTGTTTTTTGCTTTATTTTTTA
>NW_021274741.1:0-1937 GCF_002162155.2 Triticum dicoccoides | reverse complement strand
TTGTGGAGCACGGGCGAGTGAGGTAAAGCACTGCGCAGCCTCCTGGAGTCACCACGAGCTCGGTGAGATGCACGGGCGCGACCCGTTCGAGCTCAGGCCACGGCGGCGACAAGGCCGGCCGCGGTGAGCTTCTGGCGCTGCGGGGATCGATGGTTGCGGCATTAATTCGACGAGGGGAGCAGGGGTAAGTGGTTAGGGGCTCACAGCGATGACGACGGGACGCTCGGTGAGGTCGTGGATGGTCCGGAGCCGATGAATTTGACGGTGATGGCCGGCGGTCCCGAGGTTGAAGAAGGCATCGATGGCGGTGTTGCGGTGAAACCCGGCTTGCGTGGCTCGTCGAGGAGGTAGAGGGAGGACCGGCGGAGCTTCCTGGGGCGTCGGTGAGCCGTGGGGTGGCCGGTAGCCACGGTGGCTCTCGTCGGTGGCGGCGGCTCCGTTCGGTCGCGGGAGGGGAAACAGAGGAGCGAGGGGGAGGGAGGTCCAGAGAGCGGGGGGAGAAGTGAGAGGGGGTCGAGGGCATTCCAACGGTGCACTGGAGAGGTCGGGGGCGGCTGGGACACGTCGAAGCAGGAGGTGGCGACCGGCGACGCGCGCTCTGCCACGACTTGTCCTCCTGGCGAGGGGTTGAAGACAAACCTGCCCCTCGCTAGGTTGGGCTGGGCTGGCTCTAGTGGACTGGGCTGCTGGTGGGCTACCAGGTAAGGCCAGGTAATTTCCTTCTCTCTTTTTCTATTATTTTCTGTTCTGTTTTTCTTTTATTTAATTCTTTTGCCACTGTTTTGAATTAAAAATAATAATTCAAACAATGCCAAAGCTCCTCTGAATATTTTATATTGCTAGATGGACTTTTCCAAAAGCTTATAAAATATTTCAGGGGTATTTGAAATTATATTCTAGTTATATGAATATAATTCAAATTCAAATAGCTAATGAATTAAATCCAAAGTCCCAAATATAATTCCTTAAAAATGTTCAATATTTTGGTTGGGACCAGAACCCTTACCAAAAATTATCAAACATTTAGAAAAGGCATTTTTGGAGCAATGAATGAGATTTCTAGGGTTTTTGCCCCTCTTTTATTTAGGGTTTTTGAGGCTTCCAAAATTCCTCAGTTCAAGTTTCAGAAATATAGACATGATGCACACATGAAGCTAGCCTAGTGCATAACAGGACCAGGGATGTGACAACTCACCCCCACTAAACAAAAATCTCGTCCCGAGATTCAAGCTTAGGGTAAGGTGAAGGTAACGCAGACTAGTATAATCTTCACGATTCAGGTTGCACTTCATAGGAACGTTGATTCGATCACCATCATTGTCTTGATGTCTTGCTCTGAGAAATCCTGTCAACATGACATGGAGGGAAGAAGACTCTAGAAGGGTCGATCTTCTTGAAGGTCGAACAACTCACGGAATGAGACATAGAACCATCTCTCAGGTTGAGACACGAGATACACATCAAGAGGGGTGGAAAGAAACGGATGACGAAGGTTCACTAGGTAGACAATAATTCCACACTTAAGAAGGTGGTAAACGATTGTCCACGTAGCGAGGAGTTGAGTTGCTATGATACCACGACGAAACATCCTGGAGGAGGGTGATTCGTAGATTATTACCCTAAGTGGCAAAAAGAATTACCTTTGATTCAGAGATCATTGAAACTCTTTATACCAGCTTAAGGCAAATCATAATCGATCATTTAGAGGGGTTCGGTAGAATGGCATACTCGGACTTGGATGATGTGGATTACCTTGTTGAAGACAACACAATGGATGATTTTTACTTACCACCGGAAATGGAAGAGACCCATGGTAGAATGGCACATTGGCGGTGCAAGCTGGGAACAAAATGCAAATGCTGGGAATGATTCTAGTAACTGGGGAGAGGCTCAACAATAGAGAGTTATCCCACTATTGGAATGGTTATAGCATAACC
>NW_021274740.1:0-1584 GCF_002162155.2 Triticum dicoccoides | reverse complement strand
TTGGAGATGTCATGTGATGATTTTAAATAACTTTTATGCAAAAATATATTTCATTCATAAAATAATTTGAGCCCTGCACTCATTTTTTTTTCTCTGGTCCAGAGTGCATTTTGCACTACAACCTATTTAAATATTTCTTTAAAACTTCTACCAAAATTAAGGGAGGTCAGTAGGAGCATATTACTTCACTTTGTGCAAAAACCTATTTATGTTCTCTTAAAAATTTGAGTGGATCAACCTCATTTCCATTCTGGTCCAATTTGAGGATTTGTACAGCAACCACCATTTTAGTTGCTCCTATACCCTTGATTATTTCTCCTACTTGTAGTCCCCCATGTTAAACCCTTAAGTCCAAGAGCATGCACCTTTTGGATCATTTCTGGTTCATGAAATAATGTCATTTATTTCCTGTCCAGAATTGGAGTTGTGTAAAACTTGCACTAGCAAGTTTCCCCTTTTGTCCAACTAACCACACCACCCTCTTTTGCATCTAAAGAGACCCCCATCTGGAGTTTTTGGCCACCCCAAGACCTGCCTAAGTGCATGTGGCATTTTGCCAAACACCTGGAGAGCATGACCAGTTCTGGCATGATTGTGGCATTGCACTGTGAACTTGCACCTTTGATCAAACCAGCATGTCCACTAGGCTCCCCGTTCCTCCTAACCTAGGTCTGTTAATTGCCAGCCTCGGCCGCGACCTCTAGCGTGCTCCGACATAGTGTCGAACACGTCCCGTGCACGCCCGGAGCGCGAGCAGAGCGCGCGTATTGCAGCCACGCACCCGAGCCGACACGCCGGCCCCACGGCTTTGGCTCGCTCTGCAGCACCACGCCACGCGCTCCCCTCCTCGCAGCAACGCGCCAAGCAGCCCCCGCCGTGCCCGGCAGGCCAAGAGCTAGCCGCCGCCGCCGCCCGACAGCCCTGCGCCGTGCAGCGCCGCCCAAGCCACCCCGGCTCGCCACCTGGCCCCTGGAGCAGTGCCCTCTCGTCCACTAGCTCTTGCCGTCATCCCCAGCCGCGCCATGTTGCCCTGCAAGCCACAGTAGGGCGGTTCGCCGGCAAGCTTATCCCCGGCCGCCGCAAACCGACATGGCCACGCTATAAAAATGGACCCCGAGCCCCTCTGAGCATGCACGCACCCTCAGGCTACCCCCATGGCACCCCCATAGCCCGCAATCGTCCGGGAAACGTCGTCTTCCTCATCTCCGGCAACCACGGCCGCCACCACTGCCCCGGCCAATTCGGCACCACCAGGGCCTCCCACTCTTCGTTCTCTCCACCAAGAACCCCCCTCATCCTCCCGTAAACCTTCCCCCTACTCCATTTCGATCGAGAACCACCGCCGCCCCGAAACCACTTTGCACCGAAACCTCCCTCCGCCGCGAAGCTCACCGCCGACGACTTCTTCCACCACTGTCGACCCCTCGACCACCGGGAGAAACGCCCCAGCCGTGCGGATCCATCCCCGCCCTCCAGAGGCCGCGAGGAGCCGCCGCTCGCCGGCGTTGGTCGCCGGAGTCCCGCCTCCGCTCGGGACAGAGGAAGAAGGAGGAGGGCGGACTGGTCAAACCTGACCAGTGGGCC
>NW_021274739.1:0-2299 GCF_002162155.2 Triticum dicoccoides | reverse complement strand
GATTAGTATAACAAATATATATCATCAAACAGAGTCACCACTCATATCACCTTACCATGCCATACCAGACAGAACCGTCCCGACGGAGACCGGCGACACTCATACCTACCCAAGGCAGAGGTTTTCCCCGGGTTCCTGCCGGTATGCATGTAAAGCTCATGAGGGTGATTATCATCACAAGTGTGTCCATTACCAACAGCATGGAAATCAGTAACATGCACCCATGCATATGATCATATCACATGAAATAACAAGTCCTTCGAAATGCGGTGGAGTTATAAATGCATCAATGATCACTCCTAAATATTATGCCGGGGTTCAGCATGCTTGCCTTCAATGTGTGGAAGGGCAGGGTGCTCTCCAAACTTTTGAAAGTTTCTTCTCTCTCCCAAAATCCTATTTTAAAAATATATTTGAATTAACACATATTTCAAAGACAGAACCAAAAAGTTGTTTGAAATTTTTTCAAATAAATCTTAAAATAAACTAGACCAAATTTGAGGAAGGTAGGAAAAAGAATCAACTCATTTGGAGTTATATTTAAAAAGTTATAGCCTGTCAAAGATTTGGTCAAATCTGTTATTTAAAATTAAAACAGAAAAGAAAACGGTTCGGAAGGGAATACGTTTTCGGAGCGGGGAAAGCGTACTGGGGAAAATACGCCTTCACTTAACCGACGTGGATAGGCGCAGGGTCACTGAAAGTGGGTCCAAGGGGCCCACTGGTCAGGTTTGACCAGTCCGCCCTCCTCCTTCTTCCTCTGTCCCGAGCGGAGGCGGGACTCCGGCGACCAACACCGGCGAGCGGCGGCTCCTCGCGGCCTCTGGAGGGCGGGGATGGATCCGCACGGCTGGGGCGTTTCTCCCGGTGGTCGAGGGGTCGACAGTGGTGGAAGAAGTCGTCGGCGGTGAGCTTCGCGGCGGAGGGAGGTTTCGGTGCAAAGTGGTTTCGGGGCGGCGGTGGTTCTCGATCGAAATGGAGTAGGGGGAAGGTTTACGGGAGGATGAGGGGGGTTCTTGGTGGAGAGAACGAAGAGTGGGAGGCCCTGGTGGTGCCGAATTGGCCGGGGCAGTGGTGGCGGCCGTGGTTGCCGGAGATGAGGAAGACGACGTTTCCCGGACGATTGCGGGCTATGGGGGTGCCATGGGGGTAGCCTGAGGGTGCGTGCGTGCTCAGAGGGGCTCGGGGTCCCTTTTTATAGCGTGGCCATGTCGGTTTGCGGCGGCCGGGGATAAGCTTGCCGGCAAACCGCCCTACTGTGGCTTGCAGGGCAACGTGGCGCGGCTGGGGATGACGGCAAGAGCTAGTGGACGAGAGGGCACTGCTCCCGGGGCCAGGTGGCGAGCCGGGGTGGCTTGGGCGGCGCTGCACGGCGCAGGGCTGTCGGGCGGCGGCGGCGGCTAGCTCTTGGCCTGCCGGGCGCGGCGGGGGCTACTTGGCGCGTTGCTGCGAGGAGGGGAGCGCGTGGCGTGGTGCTGCAGAGCGAGCCAAAGCCGTGGGGCCGGCGTGTCGGCTCGGGTGCGTGGCTGCAATATACGCGCTCTGCTCGTGCTCCGGGCGTGCACGGGACGTGTTCGACACTATGTCGGAGCACGCTAGAGGTCGCGGCCGAGGCTGGCAATTAACAGACCTAGGTTAGGAGGAACGGGGAGCCTAGTGGACATGCTGGTTTGATCAAAGGTGCAAGTTCACAGTGCAATGCCACAATCATGCCAGAACTGGTCATGCTCTCCAGGTGTTTGGCAAAATGCCACATGCACTTAGGCAGGTCTTGGGGTGGCCAAAAACTCCAGATGGGGGTCTCTTTAGATGCAAAAGAGGGTGGTGTGGTTAGTTGGACAAAAGGGGAAACTTGCTAGTGCAAGTTTTACACAACTCCAATTCTGGACAGGAAATAAATGACATTATTTCATGAACCAGAAATGATCCAAAAGGTGCATGCTCTTGGACTTAAGGGTTTAACATGGGGGACTACAAGTAGGAGAAATAATCAAGGGTATAGGAGCAACTAAAATGGTGGTTGCTGTACAAATCCTCAAATTGGACCAGAATGGAAATGAGGTTGATCCACTCAAATTTTTAAGAGAACATAAATAGGTTTTTGCACAAAGTGAAGTAATATGCTCCTACTGACCTCCCTTAATTTTGGTAGAAGTTTTAAAGAAATATTTAAATAGGTTGTAGTGCAAAATGCACTCTGGACCAGAGAAAAAAAAATGAGTGCAGGGCTCAAATTATTTTATGAATGAAATATATTTTTGCATAAAAGTTATTTAAAATCATCACATGACATCTCCAA
>NW_021274738.1:0-1150 GCF_002162155.2 Triticum dicoccoides | reverse complement strand
AGAATTGGCCAAAACTACTAGTATTGATGAATGACATGTAAACACACCCCGCGGTTCGTTAATCGTGGAAATCACACCGGGGCCCCAAAACAGTGAGTGTTGATGACCGACACCTAAACGCACCTTGGGATTCAACAACTATGGAAATCGCTTTGGGACCGCTAAATGGTGAGTAATAGCCCACGAATCGCGTCAGAATTGGCCAAAACTGTGAGTGTTGACGAAAGACACGCAAACGCACTCCGGGGATTGTCAATCGTGGAAATCGCTCTGGGACGCCCAAACGGTGAGTAATAGTGCACGAAACGGACGAGAATTGGCCAAAATTGTGAGTGTTTATGACCGACTCGTAAACGCACCCCGGAGTTCTTCAACCGTGGAAATCACTCCGAGACCCCAAAACTAAGTAATAATGCAAGAAATGGGCCAAAATCGGCCCAAAGTGCGCTTGTTGATGATCGACACGTAAGCGCACCATGGGGTCAAACAACCGTGGAAATCACTTCGGGGCCCCAAAATGGTGAGTAATAGTCCATGAAACTTGCCAGAATCGGCCAAAACTGTGAGTGTTGTTGACCGACATGTAAACGGACCTTAGGGTTCAACCACTATGGAATCGCTTCGGGACCCCTAAATGATGAGTAATTGTCCACGAATTGCGTCAGAATTGGCCAAAACTATGAGTGTTGGCGACAGAGATGCAAACGCACCCCGGGGATTGTAAATCGTGGAAATCGCTCTGGGACGCCAAAACGGTGAGTAATAGTACACAAAACGGACCAGAAATTGGCCAAAATTGTGAGTGTCATTGACCGACACGTAAACGCACCACGGGGTTCGTGAATCGTGGAAATCACGCTTGGACACAAAAACAGAGTAATAGTCCAAGAAACAGGCCAGAATCGAACAAAACTGTGAGTGTTGATGACCGACACGTAAACGGACCTTAGGGTTCAACCACTATGGAATCGCTTCGGGACCCCTAAATGATGAGTAATAGTCCATGAATCGCGTCAGAATTGGCCAAAACTGTGAGTGTTGGCGACAGAGACGTAAACGCATGCCGGGGATTGTAAATCGTGGAAATCGCTCTGGGACGCCAAAACGGTGAGTAATAGTACACAAAACGACCAGAAATTGGCCAAAATTG
>NW_021274737.1:0-1184 GCF_002162155.2 Triticum dicoccoides | reverse complement strand
TAATGGTTACCCATTTAGATTTAGATTTCTCACAAGATCTGCCAAATATATGATTTAAGGTGGAGTTCATTCGGTTTCTTGACAAGAAAGTGTGCTGTAGCCAAACAAATCAGTGGTGTTGCTTCAAAGCAATGCCGAACCTGGAGAGCCACCCTGGCATCTATCAATGCTACATCATAACTAAAGAAATTATTTTGAATTTACCAGCTATGATCAATGCAGCTAGGGCCGGCAACATCTATCTATAGTGATACTCCTTTGTTTGTACTAGTAATTTTGTTTGTACCCTTTCTTTTTCTTCAACCGTAAAAATGGATGTTTGGAACCGGGCCCGTTCTGCTTCCTCCCTCCGTGTACACGGATCTTTTTTCAACCTGATACTAGAGGCGGCACGCAGCGGGGTGATTTCGCGGATTCGCAGGTTTGGAAACAGGCAAAGGCCGCCCATCTGTAACCCTTCTGAAGGTGGAATGTTGTAACGCTTTCCGCTTCCCCCGGCCCTCTTTTAGTGCATGCTCTCTGTTATATTAATGGTTACCCATTTAGATTTAGATTTCTCACTAGATCTGCCAAATATATGATTTAAGGTGGAGTTCATTCGGTTTCTTGACAAGAAAGTGTGCTGTAGCCAAACAAATCAGTGGTGTTGCTTCAAAGCAATGCCGAACCTGGAGAGCCACCCTGGCATCTATCAATGCTACATCATAACTAAAGAAATTATTTTGAATTTACCAGCTATGATCAATGCAGCTAGGGCCGGCAACATCTATCTATAGTGATACTCCTGTGTTTGTACTAGTAATTTTTTTTGTACCCTTTCTTTTTTTTCAACCGTAAAAATGGATGTTTGGAACCGGGTCCGTTCTACTTCCTCCCTCCATGTACACGGATCTTTTTTCAACCTGATACTAGAGGCGGCACGCAGCAGGGTGATTTCGCGGATTCGCAAGTTTGGAAACGGGCAAAGGCCGCCCATCTGTAACCCTTCTGAAGGTGGAATGGTGTAACGCTTTCTGCTTCCCCCGGCCCTCTTTTAGTGCACGCTCTCTGTTATATTAATGGTTACCCATTTAGATTTTGATTTTTCACAAAATCTGCCAAATATATGATTTAAGGTGGAGTTCATTCGGTTTCTTGACAAGAAAGTGTGCTCTAGCCAAACAAATCAGTGGTGTTGCTTCAAA
>NW_021274736.1:0-1745 GCF_002162155.2 Triticum dicoccoides | reverse complement strand
AAAGTCTCGTCGTAGTCAATCCCTTGAACTTGTCGATAACCCTTAGCGACAAGTCGAGCCTTATAGATCGTAACATTACCATCCGCGTCCGTCTTCTTCTTAAAGATCCATTTGTTTTCTATCGCTCGCCGATCATCGGGCAAGTCTGTCAAAGTCCATACTTTGTTTTCATACATGGATTCTATCTCGGATTTCATGGCTTCAAGCCATTTGTTGGAATCCGGGCCCGCCATCGCTTCTTCATAGTTCGAAGGTTCATTGTTGTCTAACAACATGATTTCCAGGACAGGGTTGCCGTACCACTCTGGTGCGGAACGTGTCCTTGTGGACCTACGAAGTTCAGCAGTAACTTGATCCGAAGTACCTTGATCATCATCATTGTTTTCCTCTTCAGTTGGTGTGGGCATCACAGGAACGGTTTCCTGCGCTGCGCCACTTTCCCGCTCAAGAGGTAGTACTTCATTGAGTTCTACTTTCCTCCCACTTACTTCTGTCGAGAGAAACTCTTTTTCCAGAAAGCATCCGTTCTTGGCAACAAAGATCTTGCCTTCGGATCTTAAGTAGAAGGTATACCCGACAGTTTCCTTAGGGTATCCTATGAATACGCATTTTTCCGACTTGGGTTCGAGCTTTTCAGGTTGAAGTTTCTTGACATAAGCATCGCATCCCCAAACTTTTAGAAACGACAGCTTAGGTTTCTTTCCAAACCATAATTCATACGGTGTCGTCTCAACGGATTTAGATGGTGCCCTATTTAAAGTGAATGTAGCTGTCTCTAGAGCGTATCCCCAAAATGATAGCGGTAAATCGGTAAGAGACATCATAGACCGCACCATATCCAATAGGGTGCGATTACGACGTTCGGACACATCGTTTCACTGAGGTGTTCCAGGCGGCGTGAGCTATGAAACGATTCCACATTTCCTTAAGTGTGTACCAAATTCGTGACTTAAGTATTCTCCTCCACGATCTGATCGTAAGAATTTTATCTTTCGGTCACGTTGATTCTCTACCTCATTCTGAAATTCCTTGAACTTTTCAAAGGTCTCAGACTTGTGTTTCATTAAGTAGACATACCCATATCTACTCAAGTCATCTGTGAGAGTGAGAACATAACGATATCCTCCGCGAGCCTCAACGCTCATTGGACAGCACACATCGGTATGTATGATTTCCAACAAGTTGGTTGCTCGCTCCATTGTTCCGGAGAACGGAGTCTTGGTCATTTTGCCCAAAAGGCATGGTTCGCACGTTTCAAACGATTCATAATCAAGAGACTCTAAAAGTCCATCGGCATGGAGCTTCTTCATGCGCTTGACACCAATGTGACCAAGGCGGCAGTGCCACAAGTATGTGGGACTATCGTTATCAACTTTAAATCTTTTGGCATCTACACTATGAACATGTGTAATATTACGCTCGAGATTCATTAAGAATAAACCATTGACCATCGGAGCATGACCATAAAACATATCTCTCATATAAATTGAACAACCATTATTCTCAGACTTAAATGAGTAGCCATCTCGTATTAAACGAGATCCAGATACAATGTTCATGCTCAAACTTGGCACTAAATAACAATTATTAAGGTTCAAAACTAATCCCGTAGGTAAATGTAGAGGCAGCGTGCCGACGGCGATCACATCGACTCTGGAACCATTCCCGACGCGCATCGTCACCTCGTCCTTCGCCAGTCTCCGTTTATTCCGCAGCTCCTGCTGTGAGTTACAAATATGAGCAAC
>NW_021274735.1:0-1229 GCF_002162155.2 Triticum dicoccoides | reverse complement strand
TTTCTTTTCCCTTCTTGTGTTTAATGACATAAGGGAAAGTCTCAATGAATTCAACCCATTTAGCATGTCTACGATTCAGTTTAGCTTGACTTTTAATATGTTTCAAAGATTCATGATCAGAATGTATAACAAATTCTTTGGGCCATAAATAATGTTGCCATGTTTCTAAAGTCCGAACAAGAGCATATAATTCTTTATCATAAGTAGAATAATTCAGACTAGGCCCACTCAATTTTTCAGAAAAGTATGCAACAGGTTTGCCATCTTGTAATAACACACCTCCTAATCCAATTCCACTAGCATCACATTCAAGGTCAAAAGTCTTATTAAAATCAGGAAGTTGGAGTAAAGGAGCATGTGTCAACTTATCTTTCAATACCGTGAAGGCTTCTTCCTGTGCGGTACCCCAAACAAAAGGCACATCCTTCTCTTGTAAGCTCGTTGAGAGATGCAGCAATGGTGCTGAAATCTCTCACAAAACGCCTATAGAATCCAGCGAGGCCAAGAAAACTCCTCACTTGTGTGACCGTTTTGGGCTGCGGCCAACTCTCAATAGCTTCAATCTTGGCTTTGTCAACTTCAATTCTCTGTGGAGTAACAACATAGCCAAGAAAAGATACTCGGTCGGTGCAAAAGGTGCACTTCCCAAGGTTACCAAACAAACGTGCATCACGTAGAGCAATAAAAACAGCACGTAAATGTTCCAAATGTTCTTCCAAAGATCTGCTATAAATCAGTATATCATCAAAATAGACTACCACAAATCGTCCAATGAAAGCACGTAAGACTTCGTTCATTAGTCTCATGAAAGTACTAGGCGCATTAGTTAACCCAAAAGGCATGACTAACCACTCATATAATCCAAACTTAGTTTTAAATGCTGTTTTCCATTCATCTCCCAATTTCATACGAATTTGATGGTATCCACTACGCAAATCAACTTTGGAGAATATTGTAGAGCCACTCAATTCATCAAGCATATCATCTAGCCTAGGAATAGGATGACGATAACGAATAGTAATATTATTAATGCCTCTACAATCAACACACATACGTGATGTACCATCCTTTTTCGGCACTAGAATAATAGGAACAGCACAAGGACTAAGGGATTCGCGTATATAACCTTTGTCGAGAAGCTCTTGTACTTGACGCATAATCTCCTTCGTCTCCTCTGGATTGGTACGGTATGGTGCACGGTTTGGTAGTGAAGCACCGGGAATTAAGTC
>NW_021274734.1:0-1581 GCF_002162155.2 Triticum dicoccoides | reverse complement strand
TTTTAAAAAGTGTTCTCAGAAACGAGCTATCATGTGTGGAGATCAATGGCTTTCAAGCCAAATGATCAATCTTATGGCCACATTCATGGCATAGTTTGTTCAAATGATCTCATATTGTGCACAAGGGTGCATATTGGAATGGCAAACAATGTTGCCTAAGGAAGTTTTCATTTTCGTTGGACGAAAAAACCATTTTCCATTTTTCGAGTGCCCGAAAGGAGGTTTTTTGTGAAGGAACTACCAAATAATTGTTGCAAAATCGGACCGAATCATTTTTATAAAATACTAGGCCATATTTAATGCACAATTGACAAAATGGTTGGGTGTAAAAAATTTTGATCCACCTCTCGTGAAAAAGGCAAATTTCCGCCGATTCAGCTGGAAGCGGGTCAAATTTGAACTGCAGCTGCCTCATAGTTTGCTACTTATTTTTTTTCAAAAATCATTTATAGGTACTAAGTATCTATTTAATCAGAGAAACACCAAAAAAATTCCAAGATTCAACCACTAGCTAGGAACGGTCATTCCCGCCGTTTTGACCTCATTTTGAAACGGGTATAAAAAATTCAAAACAATCAAAAAATTGGGAAACCTTCGCATTGTGTCATCATATGTGGCCAAGTTCCTAGGAAAAATAAAAAACTTGTAATACGGCAATTATTTTTAAAAAGTGTTCTCAGAAACGAGCTATCATGTGTGGAGATCAATGGCTTTCAAGCCAAATGATCAATCTTATGGCCACATTCATGGCATAGTTTGTTCAAATGATCTCATATTGTGCACAAGGGTGCATATTGGAATGGCAAACAATGTTGCCTAAGGAAGTTTTCATTTTCGTTGGACGAAAAAACCATTTTCCATTTTTGAGTGCCCGAAAGGAGGTTTTTTGTGAAGGAACTACCAAATAATTGTTGCAAAATCGGACCGAATCATTTTTATAAAATACTAGGCCATATTTAATGCACAATTGACAAAATGGTTGGGTGTAAAAAATTTTGATCCACCTCTCGTGAAAAAGGCAAATTTCCGCCGATTCAGCTGGAAGCGGGTCAAATTTGAACTGCAGCTGCCTCATAGTTTGCTACTTATTTTTTTCAAAAATCATTTCTAGGTACATAAGTATCTATTTAATCAGAGAAACACCAAAAAAATTCCAAGATTCAACCACTAGCTAGGAACGGTCATTCCCGCCATTTTGACCTCATTTTGAAACGGGTATAAAAAATTCAAAAAAATCAAAAAATTGGGAAACCTTCGCATTGTGTCATCATATGTGGCCAAGTTCCTAGGAAAAATAACAAACTTGTAATACGGCAATTATTTTTAAAAAGTGTTCTCAGAAACGAGCTATCATGTGTGGAGATCAATGGCTTTCAAGCCAAATGATCAATCTTATGGCCACATTCATGGCATAGTTTGTTCAAATGATCTCATATTGTGCACAAGGGTGCATATTGGAATGGCAAACAATGTTGCCTAAGGAAGTTTTCATTTTCGTTGGACGAAAAAACCATTTTCCATTTTTCGAGTGCCCGAAAGGAGGTTTTTTGTGAAGGAACTACCAAATAATTGTTGCAAAAT
>NW_021274733.1:0-1131 GCF_002162155.2 Triticum dicoccoides | reverse complement strand
GCATACTTTTCTGAAAAATTGAGTGGGCCTAGTCTGAATTATTCTACTTATGATAAAGAATTATATGCTCTTGTTCGGACTTTAGAAACATGGCAACATTATTTATGGCCCAAAGAATTTGTTATACATTCTGATCATGAATCTTTGAAACATATTAAAAGTCAAGCTAAACTGAATCGTAGACATGCTAAATGGGTTGAATTCATTGAGACTTTCCCTTATGTCATTAAACACAAGAAGGGAAAAGAAAATGTTATTGCTGATGCATTGTCTCGTCGCTATACTATGCTTTCACAACTTGACTTCAAAATATTTGGTTTGGAGACCATCAAAGATCAATATGTGCATGATGCTGATTTTAAAGATGTAATGCAGAATTGTAAACAAGGAAGAATGTGGAACAAGTTTGTCGTTAACGATGGATTTGTGTTTCGTGCTAACAAGCTATGCATTCCAGCTAGCTCCATTCGTCTTTTGTTGTTGCAGGAGGCGCATGGAGGAGGATTAATGGGACACTTTGGCGTGAAGAAGACGGAGGACGTACTTGCTACACATTTCTTTTGGCCAAAAATGAGACGGGATGTTGAGCGTTTTATTGCTCGCTGCACTACATGTCAAAAAGCTAAGTCACGACTCAATCCTCATGGTTTATATATGCCTTTGCCTGTACCTAGTGTTCCTTGGGAGGATATATCTATGGACTTTGTTTTAGGTTTACCTCGAACAAAGAAAGGGAGGGATAGCATATTTGTTATCGTGGATAGATTCTCGAAAATGGCACACTTTATACCATGTCATAAAAGCGATGATGCTGTTAATGTTGCTGATTTGTTCTTTCGTGAAATTATTCGCTTGCATGGTGTGCCAAATACTATTGTTTCAGATCGTGATACTAAATTTCTTAGCCACTTTTGGAGATGTTTATGGGCTAAGTTGGGGACTAAACTGCTTTTTAGTACTACTTGTCACCCCCAAACTGATGGACAAACTGAAGTAGTCAATAGAACGTTGTCTACTATGCTTAGGGCTGTTTTGAAGAATAATAAGAAAATGTGGGAGGAATGCTTGCCTCATATTGAATTTGCTTATAATCGTTCATTGCATTCTACTATTAAGATGTGCCCTTTTGAA
>NW_021274732.1:0-1262 GCF_002162155.2 Triticum dicoccoides | reverse complement strand
AAAAAATTCCAAGATTCAACCACTAGCTAGGAACGGTCATTCCCGCCGTTTTGACCGCATTTTGAAACGGATATAAAAAATTCAAAAGAAAATCAAAAAAATGGGAAACCTTCGCATTGTGTCATCATATGTGGCCAAGTTCCTAGGAAAAATAACAAACTTGTAATACGGCAATTATTTTTAAAAAGTGTTCTCAGAAACGAGCTATCATGTGTGGAGATCAATGGCTTTCAAGCCAAATGATCAATCTTATGGCCACATTCATGGCATAGTTTGTTCAAATGATCTCATATTGTGCACAAGGGTGCATATTGGAATGGCAAACAATGTTGCCTAAGGAAGTTTTCATTTTCGTTGGACGAAAAAACCATTTTCCATTTTTCGAGTGCCCGAAAGGAGGTTTTTTGTGAAGGAACTACCAAATAATTGTTGCAAAATCGGACCGAATCATTTTTATAAAATACTAGGCCATATTTAATGCACAATTGACAAAATGGTTGGGTCTAAAAAAATTTGATCCACCTCTCGTGAAAAAGGCAAATTTCCGCCGATTCAGCTGGAAGCGGGTCAAATTTGAACTGCAGCTGCCTCATAGTTTGCTACTTTTTTTTTTCAAAAATCATTTCTAGGTACATAAGTATCTATTTAATCAGAGAAACACCAAAAAAATTCCAAGATTCAACCACTAGCTAGGAACGGTCATTCCCGCCATTTTGACCTCATTTTGAAACGGGTATAAAAAATTCAAAAAAATCAAAAAATTGGGAAACCTTCGCATTGTGTCATCATATGTGGCCAAGTTCCTAGGAAACATAACAAACTTGTAATACGGCAATTATTTTTAAAAAGTGTTCTCAGAAACGAGCTATCATGTGTGGAGATCAATGGCTTTCAAGCCAAATGATCAATCTTATGGCCACATTCATGGCATAGTTTGTTCAAATGATCTCATATTGTGCACAAGGGTGCATATTGGAATGGCAAACAATGTTGCCTAAGGAAGTTTTCATTTTCGTTGGACGAAAAAACCATTTTCCATTTTTCGAGTGCCCGAAAGGAGGTTTTTTGTGAAGGAACTACCAAATAATTGTTGCAAAATCGGACCGAATCATTTTTATAAAATACTAGGCCATATTTAATGCACAATTGACAAAATGGTTGGGTGTAAAAAATTTTGATCCACCTCTCGTGAAAAAGGCAAATTTCCGCCGATTCAGCTGGAAGCGGGTCAAATTTGAACTGCAGCTGCCTCATAGTTTGCT
>NW_021274731.1:0-1261 GCF_002162155.2 Triticum dicoccoides | reverse complement strand
TTCGCAAGTACCAAGTGATTCATAATCAAGTGATTCCAGAAGTCCATCAGTATGGAGTTTCTTCATGCGTTTTACACCGATATGACCTAAACGGCAGTGCCACAAATATGTTGCACTATCATTATCAACTCTGCATCTTTTGGCTTCAACATTATGAATATGTGTATCACTACTATCGAGATTCAATAAAAATAGACCACTCTTCAAGGGTGCATGACCATAAAAGATATTACTCATATAAATAGAACAACCATTATTCTCTGATTTAAATGAATAACCGTCTCGCATCAAACAAGATCCAGATATAATGTTCATGCTCAACGCAGGCACCAAATAACAATTATTCAGGTCTAAAACTAATCCCGATGGTAGATGTAGAGGTAGCGTGCCGACCGCGATCACATCGACTTTGGAACCATTTCCCACGCGCATCGTCACCTCGTCCTTAGCTAATCTTCGCTTAATCCGTAGTCCCTATTTCGAGTTGCAAATATTAGCAACAGAACCAATATCAAATACCCAGGTGCTACTGCGAGCATTAGTAAGGTACACATCAATAACATGTATATCACATATACCTTTGTTCACTTTGCCATCTTTCTTATCCGCCAAATACTTGGGGCAGTTCCGCTTCCAGTGTCCAGTCTGCTTGCAGTAGAAGCACTCAGTTTCAGGCTTAGGTCCAGACTTGGGTTTCTTCTCTTGAGCAGCAACTTGCTTGCTGTTCTTTTTGAAGTTCCCCTTCTTCTTCCCTTTGCCCTTCTTCTTGAAACTAGTGGTCTTGTTGACCATCAACACTTGATGCTCCTTCTTGATTTCTACCTCCGCGGCTTTCAGCATCGCGAAGAGCTCGGGAATAGTCTTGTTCATCCCTTGCATATTATAGTTCATCACAAAGCTCTTGTAGCTTGGTGGTAGTGATTGGAGAATTCTGTCAATGACGCTATCATCCGGAAGATTAACTCCCAGTTGAATCAAGTGATTATTATACCCAGACATTTTGAGTATATGCTCACTGACAGAACTGTTCTCCTCCATCTTGCAGCTGTAGAACTTATTGGAGACTTCATATCTCTCAATCCGGGCATTTGCTTGAAATATTAACTTCAACTCCTGGAACATCTCATATGCTCCATGACGTTCAAAACGTCGTTGAAGACCCGGTTCTAAGCCGTAAAGCATGGCACACTGAACTATAGAGTAGTCATCAGCTTTGCTCTGCCAGACATTCTTAACGTCGTCAGTTGCATCAGCAGCAGGC
>NW_021274730.1:0-1070 GCF_002162155.2 Triticum dicoccoides | reverse complement strand
CCAAAATGCGAGTGTTGATGACCGACACATAAACGCACCCTGCGGTTCTTCAACCGTGGAAATCACTCCAGGACCCCAGAACAGTGAGTAATACTCCACAAAACGGGCCAGAATCGGCCAAAACTGCGATTGCCACAAAACGAGCCCGAATCGGCCGAAACTGCGAGTGTTGATGATCGACACGTAAACGCACCCCGGGGTTTGTTAATTGTGCAAGTCACACCGGGACCCCAAAACAGTGAGTAATAGTCCACAAAACGGGCCAGAATCGTCCAAAACTGTGAGTGTTCATGACCGACACCTAAACGCATTTTGGGGTTCAACAACTATGGAAATCACTTCGGGACCCCTAAATGTTGAGTAATAGTCCATGAATCGCGTCAGAATTGGCCAAAACTGTGAGTATTGAGGACACACACGCAAACGCACCCCGGGAATTGTCAATCATGGATATCGCTCTGGGACGCCAAAACGGTGAGTAATAGTGCACGAAGCGGACCAGAGTCGACCAAAATTGTGTGTTGATGACCGACATGTAAACGCACCACGGAGTTCGTCAATCCTGGAAATCACTACGGGACCCCCAAAACTAACTAATAGTGCAAGAAACGGGCCAAAATCGGCCCAAACTGCGATTGTTGATGATTGACACATAAGCGCACCATGGGGTTAAAGAACCATGGACATCGCTTTGGGGCCCCAAAACGGTGAGTAATAGTTCATGAAACGGGCCAGAATCGGCCCAAAATGCGAGTGTTGCTAACCGACACATAAACGCACCCCGGTGTTCGTCAATCATGGAAAGCACACCGGGACGCCAAAACGGAGTAATAGTCGAAGAAACAGGCCAGAATCGGCAAAAACTATGAATGTTGATGACAGACAGTAACTGCACCTTGGAGTTCAACAACCATGGAAATCGCTCTGGGACCCCAAAGCGGTGAGTAATAGTGCACGAAACGGACCAGAATCGGCCAAAATTGTGAGTGTTGATAACCGGCACGTAAACGCACCACGGGGTTCGTAAATCGTGGAAATCACTCCGGGACCCCCGAAACTAAGTAATAGTC
>NW_021274729.1:0-1661 GCF_002162155.2 Triticum dicoccoides | reverse complement strand
ATGAGATCCCGGACATCACGAGGAGTTCCGGAATGGTCCGGGGGTGAAGTTTTATATATGGGAAGTTGTCATACGGACACCGGAAAGTTTCCGGGGGTTATCGGTATTGTACAGGGGCCACCGGAGGGGTTCCGGGGGTCCACCGGGAGGGGCCACCCCTCCCGGAGGGCCACATGGGCCGCAAAGGGGAGGGAGCCAGCCCCTGGAGGGCTGGGCGCGCCCCCCACCTTGGGCCCATGCGCCTAGGGTTGGGGGGAAACCCTAAAGGGGGCGCCCCCCTTGCTTGGGGGGCAAGCCTCCCCTCCCTGGCCGCCGCCCCCCTCTAGATCCCATCTAGAGGGGTCGGCCCCCCTTGCCCCTTCCCCTATAAATAGAGGGGTGGGGGAGGGCTGCTGTACACACCTCCAAGGCGCAGCCCCTCCCCTCCCCAACACCTCTCCTCCTCCGTAAGCGCTTGGCGAAGCCCTGTCGGAGTACTGTTGCACCAACACCACCACGCCGTCGTGCTGTCGTTGGAGCGAGCTTCCTCAACCTCTCATTCCCCTTGCTGGATCAAGAAGGAGGAGACGTCTCCCGTCCCGTACGTGTGTTGAACGCGGAGGTGCTGTCCATTCAGCACTTGGACATCGGTGATTCGAATCACGTCGAGTACGACTCCATCATCACCATCCCCTTGCAAGCTTTCGCACGTGATCTACAAGTGGTATGTAGATGCAAACTCTCTCTCATGACTCGTTGCTTAGATGAACTCATAGATGGGTCTTGGTGAAACCGTAGGAAAATTTTTAATTTTCTGCAACGTTCCCCAACAGTGGCATCATGAGCTAGGTCTATGCGTAGTTCTCTTTGCACGAGTAGAACACAATTTTGTTGTGGGCGTGGATCTTGTCAACTTACTTGCCTCTACTAGTCTTTTCTTGCTTCAACGGTATTGTGGGATGAAGCGGCCCGGACCAACCTTACACGTACGCTTATGTGAGACCGGTTCCACCGATTGACATGCACTAGTTGCATAAGGTGGCTGGCGGGTGTCTGTCTCTCCCACTTTAGTTGGAGTGGATTCGATGAAAAGGGCCCTTATGAAGGGTAAATAGAAGTTGACAAAATCACGTTGTGGTTATTCGTAGGTAAGAAAACGTTCTTGCTAGAACCCAATTGCAGCCACGTAAAAGATGCAACAACAATTAGAGGACGTCTAACTTGTTTTTGCAGCAATTGATCATGTGATGTGATATGGCCAGAAGTTGTGATGAATGATGAATTGTGATGTATGAGATCATATTCTTTGTAATAGGATTCACGACTTGCATGTCGATGAGTATGACAACCGGCAGGAGCCATAGGAGTTGTCTTTATTTTTTGTATGACCTGCGTGTCATTGAAGAACGCCATGTAACTTACTTTACTTTATTGCTAAACGCGTTAGCCATAGAAGTAGAAGTAGTCGTTGGCGTGACAACTTCATGAAGAAACGATGATGGAGATCATGATGATGGAGATCATGGTGTCAAGCCGGTGACAAGATGATCATGGAGCCCCGAAGATGGAGATCAATGGAGCTATATGATATTGGCCATATCATGTCACAACTATATAATTGCATGTGATGTTTATTATGTTTATGCATCTTGTTTACTTAGGACGACGGTAGTAAATAAGAT
>NW_021274728.1:0-866 GCF_002162155.2 Triticum dicoccoides | reverse complement strand
CGTCCGAAACCCTGATACTCCGAAAGAGATTGTCCAGTTTGTACACGAAGTGCGTCCAGTTTTTGCCGTGACCCTCTCTACTCTTTCGCACAAGCTATGCGGGTGAAATGATGATACCATGCCAAGTTTCAACATTTTCAGAGTTCATTTTGTAGTGATTTTCAATTTCACGGTCATTTAGCTCTCTAAACAATTAGGTAAATGACTGAAAAATAACAAATGATGTCAGAACATGTTGGAATTGATGATGTTGCTTTGAATACTGCATACAGAACAGAAGAAGTCCGGAGTTCAAATAAGTTTAAAAAACATTGAAATTCCCGTGTAACAGATGAGTTCTCGTCCGAAACCCTGATACTCCGAAAGAGATTTTCCAGTTTGTACATGAAGTGCGTCCAGTTTTTGCCGTGAGCCTCTCTACTCTTTCGCACATGCTATGCGGGTGAAATGATGATACCATGCCAAGTTTCAACATTTTGACAGTTCATTTTGTAGTGATTTTCAATTTCACGGTCATTTAGCTCTCTAAACAATTAGGTAAATGACTGAAAAACAACAAATGATGTCAGCACATGTTGGAAATTGATGATGTCGATTTGAATGCTGCATACTGAACATAAAAGAAGTCTGGAGTTCAAATAAGTTTAAAAAACATTGAAGTGCCCGTGTAACAGATGAGTTCTTGTCCGAAACCCTGATACTCCGAAAGAGATTGTCCAGTTTGTACATGAAGTGCGTCCAGTTTTTGCCATGACCCTCTCTACTCTTTTGCACATGCTATACGGGTGAAATGATGATACCATGCCAAGTTTCAACATTTTGACAGTTCATTTTGTAGTGATTTTCAATTTCACGGTCATTTAGCT
>NW_021274727.1:0-1088 GCF_002162155.2 Triticum dicoccoides | reverse complement strand
TTTTTACTTCCCTTGATTTTTGCATATATGACACATGAATAGATGAGTAACTTGCATAGTTCATAAAATCTAAAGCCAAAAAATTAGCACAAGAAGTAGAAGGCATGAAAATATTGCAACTCAGTTTGCACATATAAGTGAAGCTCTTACTCATTTCAAAAGATTGACAATGTTCATCATTAAACCATCCCAACATTGGTGAATAAACCTTACTTGCATCAAATTTACATGCTACAACATGCTTAAATAAGCAAACATGCAATAAGTCATTCAACACAGAATCATCACCAAGATTAGAGGTCATATCAAAATGATTAAACATTGGTTCTTTTGCATCAATACTTAATTCAATGGGTGCACTCAAAATTGTTGGTATTTCAGTTGTTTGATCACATGGCAAAGTCAAATTATCAACGTAGTCCTCTAAAATAGGTGGTGTGATCAAAGTAGTGGGCAGCTCATCAGATGGTGCATTCAAATTGACAAGGCATTCATCATTCTCATGTAGAGATGGAAGATCAGTACCTTTGTCATTACCTCTTATGATCAACTCAGATGATGTAGCCACTCTCGGGGCCGATGTGTCACATGGTGGAGGTGATGTAGTCCTGACAACAACGGATGTGGTTGTCATAGTATGCCTAGTAGTTGAAGGAACAATCATATCAACTCTTGGAATGTGCACCGTGCGCTTGTTCTCCTCGTGGCCAACACGTCGTTTTATTTCCTGTTCAGCTTTGCAAGCAAGATGAAACAAATGGTCCATAGGATAACACTCTTCATGAATTAGTATCTCTTGAATATCACGGTTTAATCCTCCCCAAAATCTATCCATAAAATCATTTTCACTTTCTTCTAAAGAGGAATGCAACAAGGTAGTTTGTAAATCATCATAATATTTTGTTACAGTTTCACTACCTTGTTTTAAGTGTTGCAACTTCTTAATCATGTCACGAGTATAATAAGCAGGGACGAAAGTATGTCGCATGGCAAGTTTCAAATCATCCCAAGTAGTAGGTATATAATCAGGGTGTAACCGACAATATTCACTCCACCAAACCAAAGCATAACCAGTGAAAGAACCAACC
>NW_021274726.1:0-1858 GCF_002162155.2 Triticum dicoccoides | reverse complement strand
GGGGGCCCGCCCCCTCTCCATTTATAGCGGAAGAAGGCCAACCGACACCTCCCAGGATCGCATGTAATGATGGATTCCCTTGCATGTCGCAGGGACTTGACAAGTTGTGCAGTCACCGAGGCAGCGTGGGGAAGCGGAGACGCCCACGTCCAATCAACCGCCACGCATCAACCAAGGCCGTAGGCTTTGGGGGCCCGCGGTGCTCCGAACTTGACCCTTGGCTTCGCCGCGAAGCCAAGCCCGCGCGCACCTTGGGCCCGGGGGCTACTGTCGGCGTTCTGGGAACGGGGGTCCCCAGACTTGCCTGCCTGCGGCCCATGGCATGGCTATGCCAGCAGGCCGTATGGCCCAGCTTCACCAACGAGGCACCCAAGACCCTCGTGAGGGGTCAAGCCTCGCGAGGCGGACGACGCAAGACCTCCGCTGGAGCGGCCTAGCCAGGCAGGCTCACGAGGAGCGGAGATATCAAGGCGGGGCAAACCTCGCGAGGCTCTCGTGACGTGAGCCATGATGATCGACACCAGTCGGGCGCCAGCACGCGCAGTGTCCTTGTTTCCTCTTTGGTGCAAAGGGGGCAAGCGCAGCTGCGGGGTACCGAGGCCTCAGGCAAAGGTTGCCATTTCGGTGCAACGAGACCAAGACCATGGACTGCAAGACATATGTCATTGTGGAGCCCAAGACGGCATCACCACCAGAGCTTTGTGCAGGCAAAGACTACTTTTGTCAGGATAGCTCATACTAGCTGTCCCCCTTCAAATTAGCCTGCCATTGTTGGCTCCCTTCCCGCTCGATATTTGGGAGGAGGACCAGGGCCTCTATTAATAGGACTAGCCACCATAGTAGAAAGGAGAGAGGGGAGACACACAAGTTCATACGCACAAGAACACCTCAACCTCAGGAGGCAGTTCTTCACTTGTACTGTTCATCATTAGCCCAAGAGGCAATCCACCACCACCACACTGGAGTAGGGTATTACACCACAACGGTGGCCCGAACCAGTATAAACCCTGTGTCTTTCTGTGTTGCGAGTTCGTTGAGTTCGTCCGCAAGATCCTAGCGAGTTAGAGCGTAGATTGGTAGGAGGGAAAGACTTCACGCGCACCCCAGTGTTCGAACCTTAAGGGTTAGCCGGAACCCCACATCCGACAACCATTAAGAAAGCTATGGGAAGGATTAATGATGTTCTTATTGTTGCAAATAGGAATTATGTGCCCGTAGATTTCATTGTTCTTGATATAGATTGCAATCCTACATGTCCTATTATTCTTGGTAGACCTTTCCTTAGAACGATTGGTGCAATTATTGACATGAAAGAAGGAAATATTAGATTCCAATTTCGGTTAAGGAAAGGCATGGAACACTTTCCTAGGAAGAAAATTAAATTGCCTTATGAATCTATTCTGAGAGCCACTTATGGATTGCATACCAAAGATGACAATACTTAGATCTATTCTTGTTTTTATGCCTAGCTAGGGGCGCTAAACGATAGCGCTTGTTGGGAGGCAACCCAATTTTTTTGTTCTTTACTTTTTGTTCCTCTTTAGTAATAAATAATTCATCTAGCCTCTATTATGATTGTGTTTTTAATGTTTTAATTAGTGTTTGTGCCAAGTAAAGCCTTTAGGATCTTCTTAGGTGATTGTTGTTTGATCTTGCTGATAAAAATAGAAAGTATGCACTCACGAAAATATTTTTTGTTTTTACCAGAGAGCGATAAAATATCAATTCCAACTGCAGTAGATCAATATACAAATTGTCCTGGTCTTCCAAAAATTTCAGAATTTTTGGAGGTACAGAAGTATACGAAACCTACAGATTGCTACAGAATGTTCTGTTTTTGACAGATTCTATTTTTCGT
>NW_021274725.1:0-974 GCF_002162155.2 Triticum dicoccoides | reverse complement strand
TTACCAGCTCGACTGGTCACCTTGGCTGGACCGAGGACTGCACCTCACCTCCAATCGTCATGTTCGGATGAAGGCCTTCATCAACACCAACTCTGATCTCTATCTAGATCATGGAGGAGTCATCCATGGAGCTCGGGGGCTCAACGTCAACATTGCCCTCAGGCGACCGTGCTGTTTTTTTGGACAGCAAACTTGTATCCACCGCCACCGCCTCCTCGAGTGTTGCTTAAACGATTACTTAGATGGAATTATGCGGAATTAAGTCTACAACAACCCTGCAAAAATTTCGTCGAGTTCCGATGGAGGAATCTCCGGCAATCTCCGATATATCGGAGCCCTGTTGAATCTGGACGAGAATCCGGACGAGTTTAGGGCGTGGTATCCAGCATCTAGCTCGGATGTCCTTTGGAGGATCCAACCGTTGATTTGGTGCGGAATTCCCATATCTACCACCTGCCAAATATTCAGCTCGATCCGACCGTCCAAACTCCGGGAAACTTCCGATTAGTGCATCACTTTTTGGATCTGTTTTCTGCGCGAGAACGAATCCGACCCGAATTCATCTTCTTTATGAACGGGATCTCGGACATCCTTTTTGAAGGAAGTTTTCGTATGGGGTGTTGTGTTTTATTCTCAAACACATCCCAGTAGTATTAAAAGTATTCTTGCAATACGAACTTCACCATCGCGCCGGTGTCAAACTAGCCCGACAACATCACTCCACGGCGGCCGACCTGCGTTAGACACGTCGTCGCTTTGTTGAGCCGAGCTCAATTTCTTCGTATCATCATCTCGGCCAGCCGAACAATAGTTCGGCATCGCGAAGGATAAATCGTCACCAACATCGCCGCCCCACGGATTACACGGAGCGGGCACACCGGCATCATCGCACGGTCAATTTGTCAAGCCAGCATTGATCACGTCACAAGCTACGACCTGCATCGGCATGGCCGAACTGTTGCTTCATCAAGCCG
>NW_021274724.1:0-834 GCF_002162155.2 Triticum dicoccoides | reverse complement strand
AACTTGTCCCGATGGCCGAAACAGGACTTCCTATATATAAATCTTTACCTCCGGACCATTCCGGAACTCCTCGTGACGTCCGGGATCTCATCCGGGACTCCGAACAACATTCGGTAACCACATACAAGCTTCCTTTATAACCCTAGCGTCATCGAACCTTAAGTGTGTAGACCCTACGGGTTCGGGAGACATGCAGACATGACCGAGACGTTCTCCGGTCAATAACCAACAGCGGGATCTGGATACCCATGTTGGCTCCCACATGTTCCACGATGATCTCATCGGATGAACCACGATGTCAAGGACTCAATCAATCCCGTATACAATTCCCTTTGTCTAGCGGTATGGTACTTGCCCGAGATTCGATCGTCGGTATACCGATACCTTGTTCCATCTCATTGCCGGCAAGTCTCTTTACTCGTTCCGTAACACATCATCCCATGATCAACCCCTTGGTCACATTGTGCACATTATGATGATGTCCTACCGAGTGGGCCCAGAGATACCTCTCCGTTTACACGGAGTGACAAAATCCCAATCTCGATTCGTGCCAACCCAACAGACACTTTCAGAGATACCCGTAGTGTACCTTTATAGCCACCCAGTTACGTTGTGACGTTTGGCACACCCAAAGCACTCCTACGGTATCCGGGAGTTGCACAATCTCATGGTCTAAGGAAATGATACTTGACATTAGAAAAGCTTTAGCATACGAACTACATGATCTTGTGCTAGGCTTAGGATTGGGTCTTGTCCATCACATCATTCTCCTAATGATGTGATCCCGTTATCAACGACATCCAATGTCCATGGTCAGGAAACCGTAACCATCTA
>NW_021274723.1:14908-19102 GCF_002162155.2 Triticum dicoccoides | reverse complement strand
ATGACTTTGATATTATCACCTCCATATCTCAAAACAATTATCAAGCATCAAACTTATCTTAGTATTCAATTCACTCAAAAGAAAGTTTCACATATCTTGAATACCAAGTATATTAATATTAAGCAAATTACCATGCTATTAACGACTCTCAAAATAATCTAAGTGAAGCATGAGAGATCAATAGTTTCTTTAAAACAAATCCACCACCATGCTCTAAAAGATCTAAGTGAAGTACTAGAGCAAAAATTATCTCGCTCAAAAGATATAAGTGAAGCACTATGAGCAAAACTATCAAGCTCAAAAGATATAAGTGAAGCACATAGAGTATTCTAGCAAATTCCAATTCATGTATGGCTCTCTCAAAAGGTGTGTACAGCAAGGATGATTGTGGTAAACTAACAAGCAAAGGCGCAAATGATACAAGACGCTCCAAGCAAAACACATATCATGTGGTGAATAAAAATATAGCTCCAAGTAAATTACCGATGGAAGTGGACGAAAGAGGGGATGCCTTCCGGGGCATCCCCAAGCTTTGACTTTTTGGTGTCCTTGGATTATATTAAGGGTGCCATGGGCCTCCCCAAGCTTAGGCTCTTGCCACTCCTTGTTCCATAATCCATCAAAAGAATTCACCCAAAACTTGAAAACTTCACAACACAAAACTCAATAGAAATCTCGTGAGCTCCGTTAGAGAAAGAAAACAAAAGACTACTTCAAGGTACTGTAATGAACTCATTCTTTATTTATATTGGTGTTAAACCTACTGTATTCCAACTTCTCTATGGATTATAAACTATTTTACTAGCCATATATTCATCAAAATAAGCAAACAACACACGTAAAACAGAATCTGTCAAAAACAGAACAGTCTGTAGCAATATGCAACTAACGCAAACTTATGGAACTATAAAAACCCTACCAAAATAGGAAGTCCTGGAAAATTTGTTTATTGAACATCAGAAAAAAGAATCAACGCAGAATCACGTTTCTGTGATTTAACAAAATTATATTCGTACGCGCAAAGTTTCTGTTTTTCAGCAGAATCAAATCAACTATCATCGTAGGTTATCCTATAGGTTCTACTTGGCACAAACACTAATTAAAAGACAAAACCACATCCAAACATAAGCTAGATGGATTATTTATTCCTAAATAGAAGCAAAAACAAAAAACACAAATAAAATTGGGTTGCCTCCCAACAAGCGCTACCGTTTAACGCCCCTAGCTAGGCATAAAAGCAAGGATAGATCTAGGTATTGCCATCTTTGGTAGGAAATTCTTCAATGAGGCATCTACCTCATTTAGAATTTTCTTTCTTTCTAGTAATTGTCAAATTTTTAGGCAAAAGATCGAAAAATTCATTCATAGCAAAAGGTTCCTTAATGATGGAAAAAAGATCGGGATGAACACTTATAGATTTAAGATCCGCAGTTTCCTTACTAGATGATTCACCCTTATTCTTAGGAACATAAATGAGCTTAGTATTTTTAGTAGACGAACTTGGAGTGTTTTGTACGGAAGAAAAAGCGGTTCCCAAGTTGGTAATGATACCCTCAAGTTTATCGATTCTTGTGGAATCCAGATTTATTTTCTCATTAACTATGTGTTCTTTTTCTTTAATATTTTTCAAAGTCATTCCTACCTTAGATCCATATTGTGTAATTTTATTGTGGATCTTTTTCTCAAGATTTTCAATTGATTCAATGGTAGCAACTTTATTCTCAATAATTTCAAGTCTTTGCATAACATGCTCCAAAGTTAACGTAGTTCCATTAATCAAAAGGGGTGGCGAGCCAAATAAATCTATTAAAGCATTATAAGAATCAAAAGTATGGCTACCCAAGAAATTCCCTCCGGTAATGGTATCAAGGATATATCTATACCAAGGATTAGCACCTACATAAAAATTACGAAGAAGAACTGAAGTAGATTGCTTCCTGGTAGATCTATTTTGAGCATTGCAAATTCTATACCAAGCGTCTTTCAGATTTTCTCCCTCCCTTTGCTTAAAATTTAGAACTTCATTCTCGAGAGATAACGGAGAAGATAGGAGACTAGTCATGACGACAAGCAAGCAAACTAACACACGATCAAATAGAAAGGCAACGGGAAAAGGCAAGCGGGAAAGAGAGGAGTAGATTGGGAAAGAGAGGGCGAATAAAACGGCAAGGGTGAAGTGGGGGAGAGGAAAACGAGAGGCAAATGGCAAATAATGTAATGCGAGAGATAGGGATTGTGATGGGTACTTGGTATGGTTGACTTGCTTGCGTGAGCCTCCCCGGCAACGGCGCCAAAAATTCTTCTTGCTACCTCTTGAGCACTGCATTGGATTTCCTCGAAGAAGAGAGGATGATGCAGCAAATTAGTGTAGGTATTTACCTCAGTTCTTGGGAACCAAGGTATCAATCCAGTAGGAGACCACGCACAAGTCCCTTGTACCTACACAAAACGATATCTCCTCGCAACCAACGCGATTAGGGGTTGTCAATCCCTTCACGGTCACTTACGAGAGTGAGATCTGATAGAGATGATAAATAATATTTTTGGTATTTTTGGTATACATATGCAAAGTGAAAAGTTAAAACAAAGCAATTAATAAAGTAATGGAGATTGATATGATGAGAATAGACCCGGGGGCCATAGGTTTCACTAGTGGCTTCTCTCAAGAGCATGGATATTCTACGGTGGGTGAACAAATTACTGTTGAGCAATTGACAGAA
The DNA here is from genome assembly GCF_002162155.2 of Triticum dicoccoides. Lineage (NCBI taxonomy): Eukaryota > Viridiplantae > Streptophyta > Magnoliopsida > Poales > Poaceae > Triticum > Triticum dicoccoides. Next base: position 16,382 of record NW_021274723.1, on the reverse strand, counting down.
TTGAGCATAGTTATGAGCATATCTAGGTAATGATCATGTATATAGGCATCACGTCCGAGACAAGTAGATCGAAACGATTCTGCATCTACTACTATTACTCCACTCATCGACCACTATCCAGCATGCATCTAGAGTATTAAGTTAAAAACAGAGTAACGCCTTAAGCAAGATGACATGATGTAGAGGGATAAATTCATGCAATATGATAAAAAACCCATCTTGTTATCCTCGATGGCAACAATACAATACGTGCCTTGCTGCCCCTTGTGTCACTGGGAAAGGACACCACAAGATTGAACCCAAAGCTAAGCACTTATCCCATTGCAAGAACTACCAATCTAGTTGGCCAAACCAAACGGATAATTTGAAGAGACTTGCAAAGATAACTCAATCATACATAAAAGAATTCAGAGAAGATTCAAATATTGTTCATAGATAAGCTGGATCATAAACCCAAAATTCATCGGTCTCAACAAACACACCGCAAAAAGAAGATTACATTGAATAGATCTCCACGAGAGAGGGGGAGAACATTGTATTGAGATCCAAAACGAGAGAAGAAGCCATCTAGCTACTAGCTATGGACCTGAAGGTCTGAAGTAAACTACTCACACTTCATCGGAGGGGCTATGGTGTTGATGTAGAAGCCCTTCGTGGTGGATTCCCCCTCCGGCGGAGCTCCAAAACAGGCCCCAAGATGGGATCTCGTGGATACAGAAGGTTGCGGTGGTGGAATTAGGTGTTTTGGCTCATGTTCTGATCGTTTGGGGATACGTAGGTATATATAAGAGGAAGGAGTACGTCGGTGGAGCAACAGGGGGGGCACGAGGCAGGGGGGCACGCCCTAGGGGGGGCGCCCCCACCCTCGTGACTGCCTCTGTTACGTCTTGGAGTAGGGTCCAAGTCTCCTGGATCACGTTCGGTGAGAAAATCACGTTCCCGAAGGTTTCATTCCGTTTGGACTCTGTTTGATATTCCGTTTCTTCGAAACATTGAAATAGCCAAAAAACAACAATTCTGGGCTGGGCCTCCGGTTAATAGGTTAGTCCCAAAAATAATATAAAAGTGGAAAATAAAGCCCAATATAGTCCAAAACAGTAGATAAAGTAGCATGGAGCAATCAAAAATTTATAGATACGTTGGAGACGTATCAATTGCATCGAATAGATCTCCAAGAACATTGAGGAGAACATGATATTGAGAATCAAAGAGAGAGAAGAAGCCATCTAGCTACTAGCTATGGACCGGTAGGTCTGAGGTAAACTACTCACGCTTCATCGGAAGGGCAATAGAGTTGATGAAGAAGCCCTCCGTGATCGAATCCCCCTCCGGCAGGATGCCGGAAAGGCCCTTAGATAGGATCTCACGGGTACAGAAGGTTGCGGCGGTGGAAAAGTGTTTTTGTGGATGCTTCTAGTGATTTGGGGATATTTGGGAATATATAGGACAAAGAATTAGGTCATGGGAGTCACGG
>NW_021274723.1:12015-12873 GCF_002162155.2 Triticum dicoccoides | reverse complement strand
GACTCTGACAACTACTCCGAGAGAAGTTATCACTCCAACTCCGAATATACTCAAGATGAAGGTGTTGCCGGTTTTGCACTTGTGTCATCCAACTCCTACGACATATTTGACTCACTAAACGAAATAATTGGAAGATGCTTCATGGCTAAAGGCCCTAAGGTATCACACCCTGAGTATGTTGATTTAAATAGTGATGAAGATGATTTGCTAGGTGATGATGATTTACTTGTTGGCAACACTAGTGATGAAAACTATGATGAAATTGCTATTAATCATTCTAATCAAGATGAAACGAATTACAATGATAAGAAGGAGATTGAGCATCTAACTAAAGAACTAAACACTCTTAAGTTAGCTCATGAAACAAATCTAGAGGATCATAGAGAGCTCCTAAAGACTCATGAGAAGCTACGCTTCAACAAGCTAAATTTAGAGCAAGAGCATATGTTCTTAAAAGCTATCAATGATGATCTTTGAAAGAAGAGTGCTTCTTACATTTCCAAGCGTTTACTCTTGTCTACTTATATGCCACAAGTAAAATCTAGCAACAAGAACAAGAAAGATTCTTCTTCTAGTAGTAACAATAACAATGCTAAAACAATGTTAAACCCAATATTGTTGCTTCTAGTAGTTCTCTTGATTCCACTAATGATTCTCTTAGACAAGTTACACTTGAGCAAGAAAATAGCTTATTGAAGGGAATTATAGAGAAAGGTGTTTACAAGAGCCTTGTCGGAAGTAGGAAATTTGAGGAAATTGTACACAAGCAAGGAAGGCACCGGAAGAATCAAGGTGTTGGTTTTGAACGAAAGTTCAATGCCAATGGAGTTGAGTGGGAAGAAGATCAATACCCCAAGA
>NW_021274723.1:11292-11896 GCF_002162155.2 Triticum dicoccoides | reverse complement strand
GAAGTTTATTCCTCAACAAGAGAGTATGACCCCACTTATTTCAAAGGAACATAAGCTCAATATGATCTTCCACCACAAGACTACAAGCTAAAAGGCAAGGACAAGCTTCAAGAAGCGATTGATTCATTTGAAGAAGCTCCTAAGTTCATGGTCAAGTGGGTCCCCAAGACTACATCAAGTTTTACTTCATCAAGTACTACTACAACTCCAAGGATTCCCATCAAGTTGATGTGGATCCCAAAGAATAAGAACTAGAGATTTCTTGAGGGTGACTCCGCCAACATACTTCACTCACATTCATTTTGGCAAGGACAAGTGCAATCAATTTCCATATCTTGCACTAGTTCAAGGAGTCACAAAACCTCTTGTTGGTAAGACAAGGGATAAGGTAACCTAATGCTTTCATGGACATCATCATATGTGTGCTTCACTCTATGTCTACGGATATTCTTGTATGTTCCTTGTGGGACTAACCCGTGTAGGTATTGAAAGTGCAACTCACTCCAATGGATTGCTCCAAATGATCTACATCAACATTGAGCATCCACACCTTCAACACCTACATGAACTCATCATCGACAAAACCCAAGGTTAGTTCATCCCT
>NW_021274723.1:8311-11078 GCF_002162155.2 Triticum dicoccoides | reverse complement strand
TAAGGGGGGATATCACATCTAGGGGGAGCTTTGCTCTAAGAATTGAGCTAAAGCAATTCTATTGGTGTGAACACAACAATGCTTTATGTAAAAGTGGTAAGCCAACTTGTTCTTAAATGATGAGTATGACCTATGATCAAATATTCTCATTTGACTCCTAAGTCAATATATGAAAGTGCATTATATCGACTAGAGGGGGAGTGAATAGGCGATTTTTACAAATTCGTCACTGAGAAATTTCTAGGTGAAGAAATTCCTAAGCAACGACACACTAGCAGCGGAATAAGTACTTAGGTATAAGCAAAACAAAGCAAAAACATAGTCATCATGATGAAATGAAACAAGCACAGAGTACAAAAAGCGTGAAACAGGATAAGCAAGCCAAAGACTATGTGACTGAAGAAATAGGATCGAGGAAATAAAGGAAGTCTTCAGTCAAAGTCTTCAAATAGTAATGATCAGGTTCATCAACACATGAATGAGGAAATGAAAGGGTTGAGAAAATAGAACTGGTTGGCTTGGTGAAGACAATGATTTGGTAGACCAGTTCCAACTGCTGTGAAAATTGTATGTCTGGTTGAAGCGGCTGAGTATTTAAACTAGTAGACTATTTTATTGCTATGTTGCACTTGAACTTGTGTAGACATGGTGGTTGCTTTATTTATAAAGTGGTGTGAAAGCTTATTTGGAGACAATATGGACATTCCTCTTATGCAAGAACATCAACTACTCAATTGTCCTTCATCTACAATGTTGTGCCCTCTATAGAGGTGATGGCTTTTAGGTGTCAAATGTTCCTACTTTGCTACTTGTATTGGTACACGAAAGTGATCAATGATCATTCTATATATACATACAGTGTAATATTATGTTGATTGATATGTGTTGTGTTGTGTGCCTATGTCCAAATTCATATTCTGACAGATTTTATAAAAAAAATCATGTACTAGATATTAAATTGCGGCCAAAAAGGTTGTGCTCGTCATTGAGCATAGACACGATTCAAGAAAACAAACCATGTGCAACGAATCTGAAAAATACAACAATTAAAGATAAGAAAATGTCTGCGATGATATGATTATCACACACGATTTTCTTCCAAAGACACGCCGGAGAAAATGTAACAATCGCACACATTATAGAAGATAGAACTCGTGTGTGCCAAAGAAAATTAGCACAGACGATTTTCTGCCAAGCTGCACGAGATATTATGAAAATCACACACGTTTCTAGAAAGTCATCATGAGTGCTACAGAAATTATCATAGATGATTGTGCTAGAACATACGTGTGTTTTTGCATGGCCCGTCGCACACAATTTCAAGTTGGTCAGCAATGACCCTCCCCCCCCTAATCGCCAACCCACTCGAGTAAATAGTTCTAGAAACTGTGTGTGATTGGGGGTGTGCGTAGCCCCGTGAGGTACTAGTACAACAATGGTTAAGAAACTGATAGCGATTTAGTTTTGCCACAAACATGTGGGATCCTTCTGATGTTGGAATCTTTATACCTTCTTATATTTAATAATTGGGGCTCCTTTTGAGCCCCCTTGTTGATCCTAAAAAATTACTTAAAACTAATTGTAGGATTTATATTTTACTTTTACAATAAACAAAAGAGGAATGAAGTTATATTCTGAATTATGTACGGGTGTATCACCTTGATGCATTGTTTGAGTCAATAATATTCTTCATATCAAGTTTTTCCAACCGTGTAAAACATATTAAAATATAAGAATATGAAGCTCTTATTGATTATGTGTGTCTCATTAATTGCTAGCCATGTGTAGTTGCACGGGTTGATGACTAGTTGCTATTAATGATGAAACAATGTCTATTGCCAATACTACTGCTGAGTATGACATTCCTATTACTTATGACAAAAATCATGATTGGGATGATGATTGTGATGCATATTATGATATTGAAAATCTATCTGGAGCCAATGAGGATTAGACGGGAGGAGCAAGATGCAGGGACTTGTATTATCACAATGTTGGCGTTAACCATACAACATGCTCCTTACAAAAATGCAATATGAAATAATGAATACAATTACGACACCAAGCAACCTTTTTTGGCTTTGAAGCATAACTTATGCCTTGATTGGATAAGTTTTGACGAGTATTTTGTTTTATACTAGGATGAAGAGAGAATCTCTATGCTTGCACAATGGACTAGGGTAGGACCACACACAGAGAAAATGAATGAAAGAAAGCATTTATGTTTCAAAAAGCCAATGCATAAAACAAAGTTTAGTATCACTCATACATTCCCAGAAGCGAGCACGACATGTTTGTTTAACTGAAAAAAAGATACATTAACATGGTGGCAATCTAAGTAGATTGCTCTTGATCACCATTCTAACATGACTAGGCATTATTGTTGCAAAAGCAGTGTAGAGATGCTACTTTTGTATCCCCTGTTGATGCATGCCTCGTACAACTATTCCATTGGGTCAATAAAAAGCATTCTTATAGTATCTTTGATTGTCTTTGAATTAGTGTATGCATCGGTATGCTTGTACATGTTATCCACAGTTCTTGAAAGCTCAAGTATAATTTGTGGCACAACCATTGGTTGTTCTATCAATTCCAAATAATGTTTTAACATATCTTCCCATGAATTCTCAATAAGTTCCTTTATCTTTTCACACGCGTCATCTTTTGTCATCTCATGCTCCTTCATGTAAGATTGGATAGTAGATGCACAGTGGACCCCTTGTTGCTCACGCTGCAAAATATAATGGTAGAAAGTGTCAATTATGTT
>NW_021274723.1:0-3542 GCF_002162155.2 Triticum dicoccoides | reverse complement strand
AAAAAAAAACTTACAAGGTGACCTCCTTTAACTCCCCACAGAAAAGAAGTTGCAGAATATTAAAATTCAATTTTGCAAGCTCCAATATGGCTTCATTTCGTGTAGGCTCTTTTTCATAACAAGGTATGTAGCTTCTTGCTTCTAATATCCTAACCCTTCTAAAAGGAGGTGTAAGAAGAGCAAAATACACTTCCTCTACACATGGTGATTCCAAATGTTCTAACGCGCCAAGGAGGTGTTTTTTAGTGAAATAGATTGCCTTGTCAAGTACTTTCTCTCCCTTGGTCCTCATATGCGCTGCACTATATAAGCTCAATAAACTATTTGTATCTGATTGAAAGAAATCTCCTTGTTTGTCTTGAAATTTATTGAATACATCTGCAATGTTTATTGAAAATGGACATTAATAATTTCCAAGAAATCAATGTTTGATTGCTATATATCTTGGTTGTGTAAGTTTATGGGGCCTTACCAGATGAGACATCATATCTATTTTTCCGCAAAAGATAAAATCGAAGTGAAACCAACTATAGATTATTATCATCATAATCAGAGTTCAAAACGACATCCAGTAGTTCCCCGATCTCATTCTCATAGTGGTAGTCCAAGCCAAGTCGTTCAAGCGAGAGTATAAGCTCCATTACTTTTTGTATTCCATTTGACTCTTTTATTATTGCTCTTACTTTCTCCAATAAAACTTCCATTCTTTCTCTCATCTGAGGTTGCTGCAATAATGTAAATGGTATTACTAATCAATCATGTAGACCACTAATGCTTTGCATCATAGTGTTCACCATAATGCTACAATTTCAAGAACTGCAATAAAAATGACACACCATTAAAATATCTTAACAAACTAGAACATTTATTTCTAAGTTAGTTGATTCTTATTTTTAAGTCAATGTCCTAACCATTTAATATCTATGTAATGAAATTGGATAGCTACACATTCAAGATATTATAGCAACTTTAGTTCTAGAAATATGCAATGAGGCAGTTGCATGGTATTACAAATAAACTTCAAATTCGTGTGCAACTCTTGGTTTTATGATAGGCTACTTGGCTGATTTACAAATAATAGTTGCTCTCAAGTAACTATGAAAAATTCTACAAGAAAAACATTCTTAATTAATACAAATAATGGTAGAATCTAATTTATACCTAATATGGTGACTATTGTTGTAAAAGTTTCCGCCAAAAATAATAATTCTTTCAGACATAAAAAGATGTTACAACTAATTAAAACACATACCCATCACACAAAAATGTTGCATAGCATCGAAACAAATCATGGGTGTTTTCCAGCATTTGTTTGTTGGAAGCTGTTTGTGATAACAAATCCTTACGATAGTGTAGACTGTCATTTAGAAAAACAACTTAATGTTGCATTGTACTTCCTTCGTCCGGGTTTATTAGGCCCCCTTGTATTTTGGGCCAAATTTTGACTCTAGATTCGATTTGCAAAATATAAGTAATATTTTAAACAAAATTATATTGTTGTATTCGTATTCAAAGGAAGTTTTCAATGGCACCATTTTTCTACATATAATTCATATTATATTACGCAAATGTATGGTCAAACTTGGGCTCAAAATGTGAATGTGCCTAATAAATACGGACGGGGGGAGTACAAATATTGTATTTTGTGTCATTGTGTGTACAACGTGGCATAGTGTGATTGTCATGTTTTCACGAGAAGAGCTAAATCATGAGTTTACTTAATAAATATGATATTTTTTCTTTAAAATTGGGCCGACACATGCATGCATGCATGTTTGGTATTGCATTGATTCGGCAAATTGAAGTCATTTGTATATTCACCTAAATAAGCCGATGTCATGCAAAAAATCTTTCCACGACCCTATAGTTATCTCCAAATAATTGCAGCATCTACTACTTTAAATTACTTCCTTTCACCCGACGTGTGCATGCAAACATGCATTATCTCAGGTATGTAGTACTACGAGTATGTACAGTAATACCTGCCCTGAAGATTGTGGCTGGTGTGTAAGGAAGTAATCTCCCCACAAAGTCGGGTGAAAAGTTGCCATCGTCTCCTTCTGGCCGGAACAGTCCGCGTGAGCTGCTGCCATCGAGTTGTTTGGATAGTGATTCGGAGAACAAAATGAGAGGTGTACTTGGAAGTACTATGTGGAGGTGCTGCCGTGCTGGTATATATAGAGATACTCAGGCCGACTTGTACTCTTGAGCTTTTGTTGGCAAAAAGGACAAAAATATTACATAATGTAAGACTTTTTTTACATTAGTGTAGTGTCAAAAAACGTCTTATATCATGGGACTTTTTTTGAGTGTCTATTTATTTTCGATTGGTATCTATGGATTGATCACAAGCCGAAACATGGTTAGAGCTCTAATATGTCTTGAACTTATACTGAATTCAATTAATCTAAATCTCGTAACATTTTTCGCTTTGCATCAAATTAAACCACATGCTCCACCGCTTGTGCGGGCCCCCGTCAATTCCTTTGAGTTTCATTCTTGCGAACGTACTCCCCAGGCGGGATACTTAACGCGTTAGCTACAACACTGCACGGGTCGAGTCGCACAACACCTAGTATCCATCGTTTACGGCTAGGACTACTGGGGTCTCTAATCCCATTTGCTCCCCTAGCTTTCGTCTCTCAGTGTCAGTGTCGGCCCAGTAGAGTGCTTTCGCCGTTGGTGTTCTTTCCGATCTCAATGCGGAGGAAGTAGTAAAATAGAGTCTTGTACGTATCAATTCTCAGGGTTCAACGTTTATAAATCAAATCGGATCCGGAGCAAAGAGAGAAAAGAGTATAATGGATTAGTTTCTGGGCCTGCTACAACAGGCTCACAGCCTCACACATGCGTCGGGAGGAGTACGTGGTCTAGATTCTTCTCTCTCCTTGTTCTTTTATATTTCTTGGAATCATTTGAATCTACGATCTGTCTAACATTTGTGTTCCAGGTGACAAGATCTTCAAAACAATAGCAATATCGAAAATTTTGATTCATTGGAACTTGGTGACAGTTTGCAACCTTTGTGAAAATGTTGTGGATACATGCGATATTATACGTATTATATTATATTATATTATATTATATTATATTATGATAAGTATATTTTCTTAGAAAACAATTGGATCCTATTTATAATTTTGTGTAACTCTTATATGAGACTTTTGGCACCAGATGAACACTAGTATTTGTCGAGACGTGGCACTCGTTAAACACTAGTATTTTGTCGAGACTTGACAGAGAAGGCCCCCGCGTTGCTCGATATGTGTGTCGCCCTCATCACCACGGCGCCACAACCTTCCTCCCCACCACGCCCTCGCCGCCGTCGGTCGGCGATGCTTAAGAGACGCAGTGTGTGGGGCAGGTGGCGGGACCTTTCTCCCATGTCTCATGATCTCCCTGTCCACGTTCTCGTTTGTCACCGTGGCCATGGGCAGGTTGGTCGGTGGCCTCTCATCAGCGTGCAGTCGTTGCTTGGAGCGTGTCTCGCCCAGACGGGGCTTGATGGGGGTCGCTTGACTCGGGATTGGGTGGGCTCGGTC
>NW_021274722.1:0-2101 GCF_002162155.2 Triticum dicoccoides | reverse complement strand
AATTTTGACTCTAGATTCGATTTGCAAAATATAAGTAATATTTTAAACAAAATTATATTGTTGTATTCGTATTCAAAGGAAGTTTTCAATGGCACCATTTTTCTACATATAATTCATATTATATTACGCAAATGTATGGTCAAACTTGGGCTCAAAATGTGAATGTGCCTAATAAATACGGACGGGGGGAGTACAAATATTGTATTTTGTGTCATTGTGTGTACAACGTGGCATAGTGTGATTGTCATGTTTTCACGAGAAGAGCTAAATCATGAGTTTACTTAATAAATATGATATTTTTTCTTTAAAATTGGGCCGACACATGCATGCATGCATGTTTGGTATTGCATTGATTCGGCAAATTGAAGTCATTTGTATATTCACCTAAATAAGCCGATGTCATGCAAAAAATCTTTCCACGACCCTATAGTTATCTCCAAATAATTGCAGCATCTACTACTTTAAATTACTTCCTTTCACCCGACGTGTGCATGCAAACATGCATTATCTCAGGTATGTAGTACTACGAGTATGTACAGTAATACCTGCCCTGAAGATTGTGGCTGGTGTGTAAGGAAGTAATCTCCCCACAAAGTCGGGTGAAAAGTTGCCATCGTCTCCTTCTGGCCGGAACAGTCCGCGTGAGCTGCTGCCATCGAGTTGTTTGGATAGTGATTCGGAGAACAAAATGAGAGGTGTACTTGGAAGTACTATGTGGAGGTGCTGCCGTGCTGGTATATATAGAGATACTCAGGCCGACTTGTACTCTTGAGCTTTTGTTGGCAAAAAGGACAAAAATATTACATAATGTAAGACGTTTTTTTACATTAGTGTAGTGTCAAAAAACGTCTTATATCATGGGACTTTTTTTGAGTGTCTATTTATTTTCGATTGGTATCTATGGATTGATCACAAGCCGAAACATGGTTAGAGCTCTAATATGTCTTGAACTTATACTGAATTCAATTAATCTAAATCTCGTAACATTTTTCGCTTTGCATCGAATTAAACCACATGCTCCACCGCTTGTGCGGGCCCCCGTCAATTCCTTTGAGTTTCATTCTTGCGAACGTACTCCCCAGGTAGGATACTTAACGCGTTAGCTACAGCACTGCACGGGTCGAGTCGCACAACACCTAGTATCCATCGTTTACGGCTAGGACTACTGGGGTCTCTAATCCCATTTGCTCCCCTAGCTTTCGTCTCTCAGTGTCAGTGTCGGCCCAGTAGAGTGCTTTCGCCGTTGGTGTTCTTTCCGATCTCAATGCGGAGGAAGTAGTAAAATAGAGTCTTGTACGTATCAATTCTCAGGGTTCAACGTTTATAAATCAAATCGGATCCGGAGCAAAGAGAGAAAAGAGTATAATGGATTAGTTTCTGGGCCTGCTACAACAGGCTCACAGCCTCACACATGCGTCGGGAGGAGTACGTGGTCTAGATTCTTCTCTCTCCTTGTTCATTTATATTTCTTGGAATCATTTGAATCTACGATCTGTCTAACATTTGTGTTCCAGGTGACAAGATCTTCAAAACAATAGCAATATCGAAAATTTTGATTCATTGGAACTTGGTGACAGTTTGCAACCTTTGTGAAAATGTTGTGGATACATGCGATATTATACATATTATATTATATTATATTATATTATATTATGATAAGTATATTTTCTTAGAAAACAATTGGATCCTATTTATAATTTTGTGTAACTCTTATATGAGACTTTTGGCACCAGATGAACACTAGTATTTGTCGAGACGTGGCACTCGTTAAACACTAGTATTTTGTCGAGACTTGACAGAGAAGGCCCCCGCGTTGCTCGATATGTGTGTCGCCCTCATCACCACGGCGCCACAACCTTCCTCCCCACCACGCCCTCGCCGCCGTCGGTCGGCGATGCTTAAGAGACGCAGTGTGTGGGGCAGGTGGCGGGACCTTTCTCCCATGTCTCATGATCTCCCTGTCCACGTTCTCGTTTGTCACCGTGGCCATGGGCAGGTTGGTCGGTGGCCTCTCATCAGCGTGCAGTCGTTGCTTGGAGCGTGTCTCGCCCAGACGGGGCTTGATGGGGGTCGCTTGACTCGGGATTGGGTGGGCTCGGTC
>NW_021274721.1:0-1332 GCF_002162155.2 Triticum dicoccoides | reverse complement strand
AAGTTGATCAAACTTCAGAATGGACAGAGATAGTTTTGAGGGGTTTTGATGGTGTTATCTTGTTCTCCAAGTCATGAGACTTGGCAAGATCATCTAATATGTCATATGTGACATGATGGAATTTTCCTGGAATTTCTGGAGAATATTTCCTTTGTAAATATTTCAAAAGCTTGAAATATCCAGAAAGGGTTTTAGAGGGATTTGACCAATATTTTGAGCATGACCAGGTGTTGAAACTCTTATATATGGACAATATATGTCCTATGAGTTTCCCTAAATTTTGTCAAATATTTTTGAAACATTAAAGTAATTTTTTTCCTATTAAAGACCATTTCTGGCCTTAAGAAAAAGCCTTTAAATAAAATAGAACAGTAACTTTTAAAATTATATTTTTGTGGTTCCTGGGCATCCTATATCTAATAGGAGTCTAATATATTTTTGGAAAGATTTTTACTGCCCTTAATCAAGTACTTGTAGTGCAAACCTCAATTCAGGGGTTTTTGGAAAACTAATTTTAGAAAATACTTTCTGGCCAAATTATTTTTGTAAGAAAACTCCATATAGCACTATTCACATGGCATGGTCATTGGTCAGGAGCTTGGGGTAAGGAGGTGGAATATAGAGGGCAGAGTAGTTGACTTCAAGAAGCACTTGAAAGAAACACAGAGAGAAAACCAACTCCAAATAAAAGCCAAAAAAAAAATGCAAAAAGTTTTTGTTGGTCCAAATTTTCATGCTTTAATAATGAAAATGAAATGTTACAAAATGCACGGTGTGACAGACCTACCCCCCTTACAAGAATCTCGTCCCCGAGATTCCTAAACTAGGCTTAAAAGAGATACGGAAATTCGGATCTAAGGTAGTCCTCACGCTCCCAAGTTGCTTCTGCTTCAGTGTGGTTGCTCCATTGGACCTTGAAGTACTTGATGGTGCGGCTTCGAGTGCGTCGTTCAGCCTCATCCAGAATGCAGATGGGCCGCTCACGATAAGTCAAATCAGGTTGAAGATCAATGGCTTGATGATTGACGTCCTTGTAGAGGTCGGGCTTGTCTGGAACTTGGAGACACTTCCGGAGTTGTGACACGTGGAACACGTTGTGCACATCAGAAAGTTCAGGTGGAAGTTCCAACTGGTAAGCCACCTCCCCTCGTCGCTCAGTGATCTTGAAGGGCCCAATGTATCTCGGAGCGAGCTTTCCCCTGACATGAAAGCGCTGGGCTCCTTTGAGAGGGGTGACCCGGAGATAGACATGGTCTCCAACTCGGAAGTTTATGTCTCTGCGACGTGAGTCCGCATAGCTCTTCTGCCTTGACTTGGCAGACTTCAGACGCT
>NW_021274720.1:0-1640 GCF_002162155.2 Triticum dicoccoides | reverse complement strand
ATGGAGCAGAGTTTGGTGGGTTTTGGGCCAAATTTGGGGGGTGTTGGGCTGCAACACACACGAGGCCTTTCCGGTCCCTCGGTTAACCGTTGGAGTATCAAACGAAGTCCAAATGACCCGAAACTTGACAGGCGGTCTACCGGTAGTAAACCAAGGCCGCTTGGCAAGTCTCGGTCCAATCCGGAAATGTTTAAACCCCACACACGAAAGAAGACTAGAAATGACCACCGGAGGAGAACGAAGCGCCGGAATGCAAAACGGACAACGGGGAAAATGCTCGAATGCATGAGATGAACATATATGCAAATGCAATGCACGAGATGACATGGTATGAGATGCATGAAAACGAAAACAACACACGGAGACAAGGACCCGAACCCGAGAAATAAATATAACTTGACACCGGAAACGGCAAGAGTTGGAGTACAAATGGGGAAAGTTACATCTTGGGCGTTACAACACTCCACCACTACGAAAAGATCTCGTCCCGAGATCTAGGACTGAAAGAACTCCGGGTACTCAGAACGGAGGTGATCCTCGCGTTCCCAGGTAGCTTCACGGTTGGAATGGTGAGACCACTTAACTTTGAGGAATTTGATTGACTTGTTGCGAGTCTTGCGTTCAGTCTCTTGAAGAATAGCAACTGGGTGCTCACGATAGGAGAGATCTTCTTGGAGCTCAATGTCCTCGAAGTTGACGGTGCGGTCAGGAGTCTTGAAGCACTTTCGAAGCTGAGAGACATGGAACACATCATGAACATTTGCAAAGTTTGAAGGAAGCTCGAGTTGATAGGCGAGGTCGCCTCTCTTGCTGACAATCTTGAAAGGTCCCATGTATCTAGGGGCAAGCTTCCCTTTGATACCGAAGCGACGAGTACCTTTCATGGGAGAGACACGGAGGTAAACATGATCTCCGATCTCGAAAACCAGATCACGGTGCTTACTATCATAGTAGCACTTCTGGCGGGATTGAGCTGCTTTGAGGTTATCACGAATGACTTTGCACATTTCTTCTGCTTCTGTGATTAAGTCATTACCCAGCAGCTGACGTTCACCGGTTTCAGACCAGTTGAGAGGGGTACGGCACTTCCTGCCATATAGAATTTCAAAGGGGGCCTTGCCCGAACTTGCTTGAAAGCTGTTGTTGTATGAGAATTCAGCATAAGGAAGACAATCCTCCCACTTCATGCCTAAGGAGATCACACAAGCCCTGAGCATATCTTCGAGAATCTGGTTGACACGCTCGACTTGACCGCTCGTTTGAGGATGGAAAGCTGTGCTGAAGCGGATGTTGGTGCCCATGGCCTTCTGAAAAGAATCCCAAAACTTGGAGGTAAAGATGCTGCCACGGTCTGAAGATATCACTTGAGGAATACCGTGCAGAGAGACAATGCGAGAGGTATAGAGTTCCGCCAATTGAGCTGCAGTGATCGACTCTTTGATAGGCAGAAAGTGAGCCACTTTGGTGAGCTTGTCGATGACAACGAATATAGCATCATTGCCACGCTTGGACTTTGGAAACCCAGTCACGAAGTCCATTTCAATGTGGTCAAACTTCCATTCTGGAATGGCAAGAGGTTGGAGGAGACCAGCTGGCCTTTGGTGTTCTGCCTTCACTCTTCTGCAGACATCACATTCATT
>NW_021274719.1:0-1775 GCF_002162155.2 Triticum dicoccoides | reverse complement strand
TGCTCACGTCGGGTACTTTTGAGTTACCTTGATTCATGAGGGAGTTTTTGGACAACTTATCACCTCATATTGCCGCCTAACTTCCAGGAATGCTACTTTCTCAATTGGCCTTTCAAATTTTGAACGCATCTGGAACTTGGCCCCATTGTCTGGAACTTTCGAGGACATTGTTTTGTCATCCAATATTCAGAACCTCTTCCTAAGAGAGAACCCCATTGGGGGTGGGAGGGGTGGGGTGGGGTGATGTTTTGAGGTACCTTGCTAAGAGAGAACCCCTTCCTTACTTTGTGTTCAGATCCTCCCCGAGGGATATATAATTTAAGCGGGATTTGATTGGCCCTTGTCTACTGTCATGACAACATCTTTGATCCTGCGATTAACATGACACATGGACGAGGTGTGTTCCGCTCAAATCTAGAAGGAGTTAACCCTCCAAGAGTAACAAGTCATTTGGAATGAACCCTTTGCCAAAGAACTACAAATAAGTGACTCAAGAACCTCTATCGATCTCTTTGATGATATTTACTCACAAAAAAGGAGAGGAGGAGGAGAGACAGATGTAGGGAGGGAGGGAGAGAGCATAAAGTATGGAAGGGATTTTCTGGAATCTCTGACCACGAGAGTGCACGGTACATAGAGTCATCTGTAAATGACACATTTGTAGTTAGATTTGAGCGGAACATATCTCGTCCTTGTGCCAGGCTAATCGCGGGATAGTAGATGTTGCCATGACACTAGACAAGGGCCAATCATATCCTCCCTAAATGATATATCTGCCAAGCAGGAGCTGAGCGCATGTGCAAGAATACCATTCTTATCGCGTATAAAATGGTACAAGGCTGGATATTGTTCTCAGAGAGTGGCGTTTCCTAACCACTTATCCATCCAGAAACGTATCTCAGAGCCGCCATTTGTCGTGAAAGATCAAAAGCAGAAAATGTGATTCTTTCCCGCCATCAGACCAACCCAAAATTTCAAATCCCCAGGCTTCCAATGCGCCTAAGATGAGAATCACTTTTAGTAGAGTTTACACTCAGTATGTTTGCTTTGAAATGAGAAGCACTTTTAGTATAGGGTAGTACAACACATTAACCCGACATATATGCTAGACAGGTATATATCATGGTTTTGATCAATGGGGAAGTTGTCCTTGAACCCTTATCTAGCCAATAGCCGTCCGTTTTACCTTTGCAGTTCAACAACGTTGTCAATTCTATTGAAATCCTACTCACAGTACGTTTTTCTTGAGACTTCTCACAACACATTTTAAATAAAAAGACTAAATATTGCACTAGTTGGGGAGTGGGGCGCTGGGGGCACATGCTGCAGTTGCATGGGATCTTGGGTTGGGCTTGGGAACGAATGTTTGCATGCACAGTGTCCAATAATGTGTTTGTTCGACTTTTGCTTCCTCATCTCTTTAATTTCCTATGCTGTGTCCCTGTGCTCATTTTCTTTCTCACTCTAGGAAAGGGATCGTAGACATCCTTCTAAGTCTCTCTATGTGCAAGCTAGAGAGAGAGAGAGAGGTGTTAGCTTGATAGTAGCTCTTGGCTCCTATTGCTCCCCTTTACAAAAAAAGGACGTGTCACTCTCCACTATCCATGATCACTCTGGGCCCCCGTAAATTGCCCCTCCAACTGCAGATCTCTACACACCTCTCCACCCCTAACTAGGCTGCGTCTCCCTTATATCCACCCTGATCTCTTCCACCTCTGCTCACAGTCCCTGCAGATAGCTTGAGGGCTAGAGATCTCTCCTTCTCGTTCCTCCTC
>NW_021274718.1:0-798 GCF_002162155.2 Triticum dicoccoides | reverse complement strand
CACCTCGACGCTGCCCCGCCGCCTCGATGCGACCCCGCCGCCCGGACGCCGCCCCGTCCACACCACCGTCGCCGGAGCACCACCACCACCACCCGTCGCCGGAGCATCCTTATCCTCTCCGACCGCCTCCTCCACCCCGGCCCGCTCCTCCAAGGTAAGCTACTGTTCTGCATTAGAGAAGTTAAGGGGAGTTAGAATATTCTGTTGTTAGATTTGATCGGTTTCTACCAATTTATAGCTGAACTAGCCTAAGGCTTAAGTAAAATGCTACTGTTTGATTCTCTCTGAAGAAGTAAATTACGTGAAATACCAAGGAAACAACTTATTACTTCTGCAGACAAGAGTTAGCTTAGGGCTTGATGGAATGCTGTTTAGGGCTTTAGGCTACTTCATAAGTGTTATTTAGTATAGTGTGTGCATACAAAATTCCAGCAAATATCATAGATATATGATATATCATGTTCCAGCAAATATCAAACATATATGATGTATCTGTCTAAAAATGAAAGGAACTCCCTGCCTTGCAAAAGAAAGTGCAGTATTTCTGCCATTCTGTTTGGTACTTTGTAAGTAGAGATCACATATGTTTTCATATTTCATTTCAAAGGAACTATTTGGTTCAGTCCTCACATCATAATATTCCACAAATTATGCCTACGCAAATTGCCTATTTTCTTGTATTTTGTACGATCTTCATTTATTTATTTATGTTTAAGGGAGTAAGATATTTTATTTACCGTTCACCTTATATTGCTTCATGTGAAATTTGAAAATGCGACTCGGTCATCTTCACACACA
>NW_021274717.1:0-2136 GCF_002162155.2 Triticum dicoccoides | reverse complement strand
AAAAATCACTATAATGGCGAGTGTCTCAAAACTCTTCTTAGCTCAAACTGACAGGATGGGCACGAAATTTTTTCGACCAATTTTTTTTTTTGACTGCCCGGACCCAAAAACTGGAAACGGGTCAAAAAAAACTTCCTATAATGGCACCTGTCTCAAAACACTCAGAAACACCTAAAAATAGGATAGCCAGAAATTTTTTCGAAAAATGCGTTTTCGAAAAATTTTGGGCCTAAACGGAGCGTGGCTACCCGACTCTTTTTTTTTCCGAAACCTACTCCGGCAAGGAAACACGAATCAGAATCTAGATGGATCCCGAAAACAAACCTAATAAGCAAAGAACTCGGATTGGTGGTGGATATATGGTGGTGGTATATGGCAGTGGTGGTGGTAGCGGTGGTAGTATATGGATATGGATCGGTGGTGGTATATGGACACGGATTGTTGGTGGTATATGGATACGGATTCGGAGCGGTGGTGGTAGATGGCAGGGGCGATGACGATGGTGCGGCGGCGGCGTGACAACTTATGACCAGAACTCGAAACTCTAAAAGACTAGACTCTAAGACCAGCAACTAGAAATGACTATGCAACGGCAAATTCAACAAAGCAAAACCCTAAAAAGATTATGCAAAGGCTCGGATTGCTTCGGATATGATGAACTAACCCTAATTTTTTTGTGGCTTTTTCGTGGACTATAGGTATGAAGAACAGACTCGATCTAAACTACGAAAAACTGTAAAATCTCACCGAGCAACCTGGAAATCTGATACCACTTGATAGAGGCAAAGGTGTCCCGTCTTTCGATGAGATGGTGGATTTCGCTTTGGTGGAAGTCGACTTTGACGATCCGACTACGAACGTGCGAGGACGTCGCGCCTTAGCAATCGCTAAACCAACTCCGAGAGGTTATTGACCACGCCGGAGCACGATCAACCTGACCATGAGGGTCTGTTTCCTGCGAGCAAACGAAGAACAAGCAAGAAACTGAGATTGCAATCTGGATATTGCGAATATAAGATGAAAGCTTTATTGATCAAGGTGGGGTTCTATGACGCCTTTGTCTGGTCGTTGAACACAAACGAAGTACGCGAAGTTGCAGCTATGGCGAACTTTTAATCTAAACAAAACCCAAAGTCTAAACGATGCCCTAAGGGCTGTATATATGGAGGAAGAGGGGGGGAATTTCGTGGCCCTTGGTGGAGGGGTCCGAAATCAACCCTATCTCTTGTTTCCCCACACATACAGACTCTAAAAATAGCCTATACTTATGTATTTCGAAATTACATGGGCCTGGCCCAATAATAAGGTGACGCAGCACCTAAACTAGCCTCAGGACGAAATTTATGAAGTGGCATCTTGTATATTTCGTCCAAGGGTTCATACACCCATTATGGTGGCTTCAAAGTCCTGAAATCATCACTTGTAACTCCGTTCTTGTTCCCCTTGCGCATGCCATCATCTCCATGCTTGTTCTTGCTCCAATGTTCATCCTTCTCCAAGCTAGGCCCTTCATTTGTAAGCAAAACAAATGTATCCAATTTAGGCAGCATCATATTCTCATGAACATTAGAATCATTACCAAGAAACGAAAGTACCTGGTAATTTAGTTGGCGTGCACGAGCTCTAGTAATTGGTCCAGTATGTATAGCAGCAGGGGCTGTGGGTGTAACAATTGTATTGATGTCCTCATCACAGGCCCATGTAATTTCGAAATACATAAGTATAGGCTATTTTTAGAGTCCGTATGTGTGGGGAAACAAGAGATAGGGTTGATTTCGGACCCCTCCACCAAGGGCCACGAAATTCCCCCCTCTTCCTCCATATATACAGCCCTTAGGGCATCGTTTAGACTTTGGGTTTTGTTTAGATTAAAAGTTCGCCATAGCTGCAACTTCGCGTACTTCGTTTGTGTTCAACGACCAGACAAAGGCGTCACAGAACCCCACCTTGATCAATAAAGCTTTCATCTTATATTCGCAATATCCAGATTGCAATCTCAGTTTCTTGCTTGTTCTTCGTTTGCTCGCAGGAAACAGACCCTCGTGGTCAGGTTGATCGTGCTCCGGCGTGGTCAATAACCTCTCGGAGTTGGTTTAGCGATTGCTAAGGTGCG
Source organism: Triticum dicoccoides (assembly GCF_002162155.2). Classification (NCBI taxonomy): domain Eukaryota; kingdom Viridiplantae; phylum Streptophyta; class Magnoliopsida; order Poales; family Poaceae; genus Triticum; species Triticum dicoccoides. The sequence goes on along the minus strand of NW_021274717.1, from coordinate 23 downwards.
ACGTCCTCGCACGTTCGTAGTCG
>NW_021274716.1:0-1019 GCF_002162155.2 Triticum dicoccoides | reverse complement strand
AAGTTGATAATGATAGTCCCACATACTTGTGGCACTGCCGCCTTGGTCACATAGGTGTCAAACGCATGAAGAAGCTCCATGCTGATGGACTTTTAGAGTCTCTTGATTATGAATCATTTGACACGTGCGAACCATGCCTTATGGGTAAAATGACCAAGACTCCGTTCTCAGGAACAATGGAGCGAGCAACCGACTTATTGGAAATCATACATACCGATGTGTGCGGTCCAATGAGTGTTGAGGCTCGCGGTGGCTATCGTTATGTTCTCACCCTCACTGATGATTTAAGTAGGTATGGGTATATCTACTTAATGAAACACAAGTCTGAAACCTTTGAAAAGTTCAAGGAATTTCAGAGTGAGGTTGAAAATCAACGTGACAGGAAAATCAAGTTTCTGCGATCAGATCGTGGAGGAGAATACTTGAGTCACGAGTTTGGCACGCACTTAAGAAAATGTGGAATAGTTTCACAACTCACGCCGCCTGGAACACCTCAGCGTAATGGTGTGTCCGAACGTCGTAATCGCACTCTGTTAGATATGGTGCGATCTATGATGTCTCTTACCGATTTACCGCTTTCTTTTTGGGCTATGCTTTAGAGACTGCCGCATTCACTTTAAATAGGGCTCCGTCGAAATCCGTTGAGACGACACCGTATGAATTATGGTTTGGGAAGAAACCTAAGCTGTCGTTTCTAAAAGTTTGGGGATGCGATGCTTATGTCAAGAAACTTCAACCTGAAAAGCTCGAACCCAAATCGGAAAAATGCGTCTTCATAGGGTACCCAAAAGAAACTATTGGGTACACCTTCTACCTTAGATCCGAAGGCAAGATCTTTGTTGCCAAGAATGGGTCCTTTCTGGAGAAAGAGTTTCTCTCGAAAGAAGTAAGTGGGAGGAAAGTAGAGCTTGATGAAGTATTGCCTCTTGAACCGGAAAATGGCGCAACTCAAGAAAATGTTCCTGAGGTGCCAGCACCGACTAGAGAGGAAGTTAATGATAATGATCAAGATACTTCTG
>NW_021274715.1:0-907 GCF_002162155.2 Triticum dicoccoides | reverse complement strand
AGTTCAGTCCACTGATATGGCCTCCTTACACATATACCCATGCATATGTAGTGTAGTTCCTTGCTTGCGAGTACTTTGGATGAGTACTCACGGTTGCTTTCTCCCCCATTTTTCCCCTTTTCCTTTCTTTCTGGTTGTCACAACCAGATGCTAGAGTTCAGGAGCCAGACGCCACCGTCGACGACGACCCCTACTACACCGGAGGTGCCTACTTCTATGTGCTGCCCGCTGATGACGACCAGGAGTGACCTAGGAGGATCCCAGGCAGGAGGCCTGCGCCTCTTTCGATCTGTATCCCAGTTTGTGCTAGCCTTCTTAAGGCAACTTGTTTAACTTCTGTACTCAGATATTGTTGCTTCCGCTGACTCGTCTATGATCGAGCACTTGTATTCGAGCCCTCGAGGCCCCTGGCTTGTATTATGATGCTTGTATGACTTTTTTTTTTGTAGAGTTGTGTTGTGATATCTTCCCGTGAGTCCCTGATCTTGATCGTACACATTTGCGTGCATGATTAGTGTACGGTCAAACCGGGGACGTCACAATAAAGTATGGTATATAGACCCTCACTTGACACACGTCATCCAGGTAAGGTGGAGGACGCGGCCGCTGCGATCCGCCAGTTGATGTTAAGCATTTCCTATAGTACTATTATTAAATATATTATTAGCATTTGAGCAGACGTATGGTATCATTTTAATTTTTTTACTTACTGTTTTGATATAATGTTTTCCTGCCATAATCATAATGAAACAAAATGGAATACTATGATCATGCACGCATGCACATGGTACGCACATGGATGATATTATTTGAAAATATTTTCCTATTGTATAACTCAGTTAAAGAATAAGTATTTGTTAAATATGTTATTTTTTTTACCTTTCTACAAGATACATATTGTCATTTC
>NW_021274714.1:0-968 GCF_002162155.2 Triticum dicoccoides | reverse complement strand
AACCTTCTTTGTGGTCATGTATATTCCATACACAAGCTTCTGATAATGAGGATATCTCTGCTTGGATGGAGTCAAGACTTCAGACAAATAATACACTGGGCGCTGAACTTTGAGAGCTTTTCCTTCTTCTTCCCGCTCGACCGTTAGCACAGTACTGACGACTTGTCCTGTGGCTGCGATATAGAGCAACAGAGGCTCTTTGCTGATTGGAGCAGCAAGCACCGGCTGGGTGGAGAGCAGAGTTTTTAACTCGGCAAACGCTGCATCAGCTTCTGGAGTCCACTCGAACTTGTCTGTCTTCTTCATCAGTCGGTAAAGAGGCAATGCCTTTTCACCGAGTCGTGAGATGAATCGACTTAATGCGGCCAAGCATCCAGTAAGCTTCTGGACATCGTGCACTCGCACAGGGTGTTTCATTCGGAGAATAGTGCCAATCTTCTCTGGGTTAGCGTCGATTCCCCGTTCGGAAACGAGAAAACCGAGTAACTTGCCACCAGGAACTCCAAATGTGCACTTTGATGGATTGAGCTTGATATCATATCTTCCAAGGTTGGCAAATGTTTCGGCGAGATCAGCGAGCAGGTCGGAACCTTTTCGTGACTTGACAACGATATCATCCATATATGCTTCCACATTCCGACTGATTTGAGTGAGTAGACACTTCTGAATCATTCGCATAAATGTGGCTCCGGCATTCTTGAGGCCGAATGGCATGGTGATATAGCAGAAGCACCCGAATGGAGTGATGAAAGCTGTTTTTACCTCGTCGGGTCCGTACAGACGGATCTGGTGGTACCCGGAGTAGGCATCTAAAAAAGATAGCCTCTCGCATCCCGCGGTCGAGTCAACAATTTGATCTATGCGAGGGAGAGGAAAATGATCTTTCGGGCAGGCCCGGTTGATGTGCTTGAAATCAATGCACATTCGGAGCGACTTGTCCTTCTTAGGAACCATGACGACATTAGCAA
>NW_021274713.1:0-1029 GCF_002162155.2 Triticum dicoccoides | reverse complement strand
TTTATATGAGAGATATGTTTTATGGTCATGCTCCGATGGTCAATGGTTTATTCTTAATGAATCTCGAGCGTAATATTACACATGTTCATAGTGTAGATGCCAAAAGATTTAAAGTTGATAACGATAGTCCCACATACTTGTGGCACTGCCGCCTTGGTCACATTGGTGTCAAGCGCATGAAGAAGCTCCATGCCGATGGACTTTTAGAGTCTCTTGATTATGAATCGTTTGACACGTGCGAACCATGCCTCTTGGGCAAAATGACCAAGACTCCGTTCTCCGGAACAATGGAGCGAGCAACCAACTTGTTGGAAATCATACATACCGATGTGTGTGGTCCAATGAGCGTTGAGGCTCGCGGAGGATATCGTTATGTTCTCACTCTCACAGATGACTTGAGTAGATATGGGTATGTCTACTTAATGAAACACAAGTCTGGGACCTTTGAAAAGTTCAAGGAATTTCAGAATGAGGTGGAGAATCAACGTGACCGAAAGATAAAATTCTTACGATCAGATCGTGGAGGAGAATACTTAAGTCACGAATTTGGTACACACTTAAAGAAATGTGGAATCGTTTCACAGCTCACGCCGCCTGGAACACCTCAGCGAAACGGTGTGTCCGAACGTCGTAATCGCAATCTATTGGATATGGTGCGGTCTATGATGTCTCTTACCGATTTACCGCTATCATTTTGGGGATACGCTCTAGAGACAGCTACATTCACTTTAAATAGGGCACCGTCTAAATCCGTTGAGACGACACCGTATGAATTATGGTTTGGAAAGAAACCTAAGCTGTCGTTTCTAAAAGTTTGGGGATGCGAAGCTTATGTCAAGAAACTTCAACCTGAAAAGCTCGAACCCAAGTCGGAAAAATGCGTATTCATAGGATACCCTAAGGAAACTGTAGGGTACACCTTCTACTTAAGATCCGAAGGCAAGATCTTTGTTGCCAAGAACGGATGCTTTCTGGAAAAAGAGTTTCTCTCGAAAGAAGTAAGTGGGAGGAAAGTAGAACTCGATGAAG
>NW_021274712.1:0-921 GCF_002162155.2 Triticum dicoccoides | reverse complement strand
AATCTCGAGCGTAATATTACACATGTTCATAGTGTAGATGCCAAAAGATTTAAAGTTGATAACGATAGTCCCACATACTTGTGGCACTGCCGCCTTGGTCACATTGGTGTCAAGCGCATGAAGAAGCTCCATGCCGATGGACTTTTAGAGTCTCTTGATTATGAATCGTTTGACACGTGCGAACCATGCCTCTTAGGTAAAATGACCAAGACTCCGTTCTCCGGAACAATGGAGCGAGCAACCAACTTGTTGGAAATCATACATACCGATGTGTGCGGTCCAATGAGCGTTGAGGCTCGCGGAGGATATCGTTATGTTCTCACTCTCACAGATGACTTGAGTAGATATGGGTATGTCTACTTAATGAAACACAAGTCTGAGACCTTTGAAAAGTTCAAGGAATTTCAGAATGAGGTGGAGAACCAACGTGACCGAAAGATAAAATTCTTACAATCAGATCGTGGAGGAGAATACTTAAGTCACGAATTTGGTACACACTTGAAGAAATGTGGAATCGTTTCACAGCTCACGCCGCCTGGAACACCTCAGCGAAACGGTGTGTCCGAACGTCGTAATCGCAATCTATTGGATATGGTGCGGTCTATGATGTCTCTTACCGATTTACCGCTATCATTTTGGGGATACGCTCTAGAGACAGCTACATTCACTTTAAATAGGGCACCGTCTAAATCCGTTGAGACGACACCGTATGAATTATGGTTTGGAAAGAAACCTAAGCTGTCGTTTCTAAAAGTTTGGGGATGCGAAGCTTATGTCAAGAAACTTCAACCTGAAAAGCTCGAACCCAAGTCGGAAAAATGCGTATTCATAGGATACCCTAAGGAAACTATAGGGTATACCTTCTACTTAAGATCCGAAGGCAAGATCTTTGTTGCCAAGAACGGATGCTTTCTGGAAAAA
>NW_021274711.1:0-651 GCF_002162155.2 Triticum dicoccoides | reverse complement strand
CTAGGCCACTGACAGCGGGCCCCACCCCTGGTCAAACCCCAGTCAGCGCTGGGTTTGACCGGGATTAGCTCCTGTGTCACTGACGTGTGGCCCCCACACGTCAGATTTGACCTGGGGCGCCCAGTTGACCCTGCTGACATCACTGTGACGTGGGGCTGACGCAATAAGTATTTTCTGGATTTTTTTTTATAATTCAGGAAATTTCAGAAAATGCCTAAAACTTCAATAAATCATAGAAAATTAACCGTAACTCCAAATTAAATAATTTATATATGAAAAATTATCAGAAAAATTCAAGGAATCCATCTGTACCATTTTCATGCATGTTAGAACAACTTATAGATGCTGTTTAGCACAAATCATATAAATGGCATTTGAATAATCACATATGGAGTTTGAATTTGAATTTTATATTCAAACCAACTTCATTTAATCTGTTGCTAGTTGCATTAGCCCAAAACACATTCATTTTGCCATGTCATGATCATGCATCATATTGTGCATTGCATTGATTGTGTTCCTTTCTGTGTTGCCGGTATTTGTCCCCTCTCGATAGACGTGATACCGATGATGTGATCGTTGACACTGATGAAGACTCAATGTTATCTTCAGAAGTGCCAGGCAAGCAAAACCCCCTTGTTCATTCCGATA
>NW_021274710.1:0-1242 GCF_002162155.2 Triticum dicoccoides | reverse complement strand
ATATGGAGCTAATTACGCGGGGGTGTATTCCTTACCAGAACAAGCTCAAGCTGCCTGGTCTTCGGATCCGTGGTAAGCTCCTTTGTTTTCGGGTCCTTCTTGTACCGGGCCCTGACAAAGTTCCTGGTCTGCTTGTCACCGTATTTATCGAAGAGGGGCGGTAGGCCTTGCTCGGCACGGTCCGCCTCCTCCTTGTCCCATATAGGCTCCGCCACTCTGTAACCGCCGGGACCGAGTGTGTGTTCCCCTATGTTCAGCTCCCGCATTTGTTTCCCCCACTCACTTGATTGGGAGCTTGCGGTGCTCGAGCAATTGATCTTGAAGTCGCTGTAGTCATCTTCGGTGATCGAAGGATTTTTCTCCTTGATCTTCTCATAACTCTCACCTTTCTCGATCATTCTCTTCACATTGCTTTTCCAAGTAGACAGGGCCTTGCTCATCTTTGTGAGGGCAGCATTGTTCACTTTATTCCCTTTGAGGCTTGTGTTTTCGAATTCAGCGGGGAACTTGTATCGTTCATGCAGCTTCGTGAAGAGGAGGTGGCGCAAATTCCCCCGGTCAGGATGCCTCAGGTTCTCGGTGTTGATCGAGACGGTGCTCCGGACAATGCACCCGAGCTGAAGCGAGTACCCCTTGACTATTCGTTCGGGCGCCGTTGGATTCCCGTTGGAGTCCACTTCAGTAACTTCCTCCTTGAGGGTGCGGAGCACGATCGGGCGCCGGTCCTTCCGTTGCCTCTTCGGCTGGCTGCTATCTGTGAGTGCGCCGCCATCATCAGTGGCGGCATCCTCGGCGGCATCATCAGTGGTGGCATCAGTGTGGTCATCCTCAGCGGCACCATCCGTGGTCTCAGGATCGGTGGGGAAGGCGGCGGCCTCATACAAGTGAGGTTGTTCCTCCATCTCCTGGGACAGCTCCCAGAATGCCTTGCCGCCCGAACCCCCGGCCTCATCGTTGTGGGCCATGTTTCTCTCTAAATAGAAACAAAGTTTGGTCAAAAAGTTGGTTATTGTCAAGGAACAAGATCATGGTCTCATCATTTAGGGTTTGTCGACACCGAGGCATCCTAAAATCTAAGCTTTTATCATTGAGGGTTTTTCGACGCCAAGGCACCCTAAAAGCCTAACTTTTCATCATTTCGGTTTTTATCGACACCGAGGCACCCTAAAAGCCATGCATTAGTCACAAGTACGCCGGGGCACTTGATCCTACTTAATTAACTACTAAGATACCCCGGCCCAT
>NW_021274709.1:0-1209 GCF_002162155.2 Triticum dicoccoides | reverse complement strand
TGGGACAGCGTGTTCACATGTTTGTAGCAGAACCAGCTCATGTTTTGGAGCTTGCTATCGTAGTTCATCTCCCGAGAATCCCGCAACGTCATCTCGTCGATTTGTGTTGCAAACTTTCATTTTTCTTCCTAGACTCGATGAGTCTGGAATATCCTGACACCAACCAGATCTGAATCTCAGGTAGATATGATGGTTTGGAACATTTCCCAAGAACTATAATATCGGTCTCTCGATAACCGGTAAAGTGGATGTCGTGGCCAACACCACCCAGCCGGAAGACCTATTATTGTAGTATCTTGTTTGAGGAAGTTGGCCACCTCCCCATAGGGATTTCGTAGGATTTACCTCCCTAGTTGTTCCTTATGGATTTTTGTGCTCCCGAAGTCCGACCTTTACTTGATGTTCTAGATACCAGACCATTTCAAGGAATGGGATACGCTAGTACATCAAGGAGAACATTAGAAGCGGAGTGCTAAATGTCTCTCGGTCGATCGTCCAGATTTTGTTCCTTGGCTCGCTAACGTGAAATCTGAGAAAGTGTTATCCTCCTTTGCATCTGCATCGTCCATCGCTATTCATCATGGTAGTATGTTGTGTTGTCAGCATCCTTGACACGGATGTTGGTAAAACCTTGATGATTATGAAAATGCTCAAGTTCTTGAGAGCACGCACAAGCGCTACGTGTTATCATCGGCACTAACTGGGATTGCCCCAGATTTCCTCGGTTATGCTATAACCACTCCAACAGTGAATTCACTCTTTATTGTTGGGTTCTTCCCCAGTTACTAGAATCATTCCCAGCATTTGCATTTTGTTCCCAGCTTGCACCGCCAATGTGCCATTCTACCATGGGTCTCTTCCATTTCCGGTGATAAGCAAATTCATCCACTACGTTGTCTTCAACAAGGTAATCCACATCATCCAAGTCCGAGTATGCCATTCTACCGACCCCCTCCAAACGATCGCTCAAGAATTGCCTTAGGCTGGTATAAAGAGTTTCAATGATCTCGGAATCAAAAGTAATTCTTTTTGCCACTTAAGGGGATATCTCTACGAGTCACCTTCCCTAAGGTGTATCGTTATGGTATCATGGCAACTCAACTCCTCGCTACGTGACAATCGTTTACCACCTTCTTAGGTGTGGAATTGTTGTCTACCTAGTGAACCTTCGTCATTCGTTTCTTTCCACCCCTCTTGATGTGTATCTCG
>NW_021274708.1:46809-67280 GCF_002162155.2 Triticum dicoccoides | reverse complement strand
GAGCGGAGAGGAGGGGGAGAGGCCACCGGCGGCAAGGTTTGGGAGGGAGACGAGGGGAGGGATGGGATCGTGGTGGGTGGCGGCAGCGATGTGGGAGACGAGGGGAGCGAGATCTGGATCGAGCAAGGAGAGGGGGGCTGCTAGGGTTTGGGTTGTGTCGGGTTGAGAGGGGACCTGAGAGACGTTGGATCTGTCAGATGTGGACAATCCAGATCGGCTAAGGAGGGTGATCCGTGTGAAGAGCTCTGATTGGTTCAGAAAAATTAAGATTTAGTATAATTTCTAAGTACTAAAACTAGGAAGGTTTTGTGAAGCAGCTATCAAAAATATTTTGCAAAATGGCACAACTAAAATTTTCTATCAATTTAGACCATATTTTATGGATGATAGCCAGTTTGCATGTAATTTTTTATCTTTGTAGCTATTTTTAATCATTACACTACAAAAAAATACACTTCCGTGATGATACGTGTTTGTCACAGTAGGTCGCGTTTTTTGTCATGTATGTACACCCATGACGATTTTATTACAGAATCAAGATAGTCATACATGTGCTATCGTAGAAGTGTTTCATGACACTACCAAAATTATCATCACGAAAGTGTCCACTTCCATGACGATAAATCACGCGTCACAGAAGTGCTTTCGTCAAGGGTGACCGACACGTGGCATCCACCGTAACGGAACGCTGTTAAGCTATCGGGTCGGGTTTTGGATCTGATAACCTGTTAACAGCCCCGACCAATGGGGATTTTCCACGTGTAAAATCATCATTGGCTGGAGGAAACACGTGTCGACTCATCGTTGGGACAGATGTCATCCACTCATTGGACATAAGGCGCCTATGATACATCGACACGTGGCACGGCCCAACAGAGGCACATTCCTGTGAAAAGGCCGGCCCGTTTGACTTGGTCAAAAGGTGGCGGGCCGACCCATGGAATGCCTGTTAACAGCATGTTCGCATATAGCCCATTTACAGCCCGCTAACCCAAGGCCCATTACACCCTATCCGAATTAGGCCCAGTAGCGTCATCTGGGCCATCCAATATGATTCCAGCCCGTTTTCACTTCTAGCCCATGTATGGCCCATGACGTCTTTCGGCCCATATGAGGCCCTTTGTAACTCTTGGCCCATTGATGGCCCGTGGTGAAACTGGCCCGCAATGAACAGTGCATCACTTTATACCCATTAACGGGGCGTGGTGGAACTGGCCCGTAATGAACAGTGTATCACTTTATACCCATTAACGGTCCATTATTCCATTAGGTCGTTTCCAGCCCATGTTATCTTTCAGCCTTCTCAGGGCCCATTTCTTAGGCTCATTTCCAGCATTCGGTTACTTACAACCCGTTACTGTCATTTTCTGCATGTGGGCCAAATTCAGCCTGTTGTTACAGTCTGCCCATTTGTGGCCCGTTAATATGTTGGACCGTTTTCATAGCGTCATCAAATACGTCCTATTAACGATGGCTCGTTATGGTCGGCCCATGAACGGACGATTCCAACTCTAGCCCGTTTACGGCCATAATGCGGTCTATTATTGGCCATGTTTGGCCGATTGATAGGCCGGCCCATATAAGGCCCATTGATGATACGACCCGTAGAAAGCCCATTGTGTCTACGGCCCGTAGAAGGCCCATTGTTTCTATGACCCGTAGAAGGCCCATTGTTTCTACGGCCCGTAGAAGGCCCATTGTTTCTACGGCCGGTAGGAGTCCCAGTGCCACTATAGTAAATATGTAGCCCATGGTTATTGTAGCCTAATTTTAAAAAATAGGTTATTGCGGCCCCTAGCAAACCGCAGAAACAGAACTGCACTGACTATAAGCAAACAAATAAACAAGACAACAAGGAAATAAATCAGCAAGCAACTTATGCTAGGCTATCACAGCTATTACACATATTACATCCACTAGGCATCAAAGTTCGCCACCAGTGCAAATATAGGGGACAAAGCAGCATATAAACGCCGCAGCAAAACAAGTCCAGAACTGAAACCACTTCAGAAGAGCTCAAGAAACAATATCTTGGGTACCCATAATGCTGGCAAGATGCTTAGCAAGCTTATTAACTTTCTCTTGTTTGACGCTTAAATCCTCCAGCGCTTGCTGTTGCACAAGAAAGTACGCATCTGAATTCTGCAGGGACTTCCTCAGTCCTTCGGCTTCTTGCCGCAGCATAGCTGACTGATGCCTTTCAGCTTGTAGCTGAGACTGAAGAAGCCGAAGTGATTCAGGCAGCGAGTTCGAAGAGCTTGTGCCAGCGGTACTGGCCAGTAACTCGAACACTACATCAACGTAGGACTGTGGGGTTTTCTCACTGTCTACAAGATCATTTTTATCACCTTTCTTGGAGACCAACAGGGTTGTCTCACTATCTTGAACCTTATCTGCATTACTTTCTCTACCATTGCATAGTGGGGTGCTCTTCTCCAATATTGTTTGCATACTACAAGAGAAACAAGCAGACACATCACATGTTTAGCTTGTAGTATACGAAACTCATTTTGGTAAATCAGTTCAGTAGTAAGGTGGACAGGATAACAGCATGAAACAAACATATATCTATGTACTATGGTCACTGTATTGTCCATATCATTCTAGTTTATGTTGCCTAATCAAGATAGAGACACAGTTCAACTCATATATTTTTAAGACACATCAGCATAGACAGAATATAAGTGTGAGAAACTACACAACATTGGCAGCACTTTTAATGTGCATCACATGAGAACATAACTGTTTATACAACTTAAACTGAAAACAACATAGAGCAAGAAGTTAGAACAGCAATCTAGTTAAAGAAATAGGTTTAAAACATACCTATTGCGCCATTGGAGTTTCAATAGGATCCTTCAAATTCGAAAGTAGTTGGTATGAGTAAATATAGTGATGTAATAGCAAAGGAGTATGGACCATAGCTATGGAATCTGACCTGAGAACAGTTACTCTTCTGCTTTAAACGTGGAGTTTGGGTTAGTTGTGGTGGTCTTCGTGCTTTGGGCACTGCAGTAGCTTTACAAACTGCTTGTGTGGGGGTACTCTGTGGTGGACATGGTGCTTTATCAACTAGAAGTGGGTTACTATCCGTTGGGGTTGCGGTTAGATGGGTTGTAGCTGGTTCTCTGTCCAACGGTGTAAGTGTGCAATCTGGAAGAGTCTCGATTATCTGTGGTGGGGCTAGTTTGTGGGCCAGTACAACCATGGTTCTATCTGCATCGACGGGTAGCACTGTCTTTTGTGAAGAATAGGTTTTTGCTCCCTTAGATACTGCCATCACCCCCTCCAATTCAAATGGCTGATAAACAAGAAAAGAAATTGAACGTACAGACATTGTATGATAGACAGATGTGGTAATTCACATATACGTTGTCTAACCAAAGAGGACAGCATGACACAATTTCACATATATGATGCCTAACTAAACAGGATAGCATGACATAGTTTCAGATATATGATGGATAACTTAACAGGATATAATGGCATAATTCAACATATGATGAGTACTTAAACAGGATGACATGACAAAACTATATGATGTCTTTCTAAAATAGGTTGGGATGAAATAATTCACATACATGTTGTCTAAGTATACAGGATGGCATGATATAATTGACATAATTGATTCATATACTAAGCAGCTGGCACTCGCATGTATGATCTCTAAACTAAGCAGATGGAATTCCATATTGTGCATATGATGTCTAAACTAAGCAATGCAAGACACCATATGCATCATATGAGAAATATAAAACATTGCAACTTAGAGCATACACCCCAGGTGGGATATAGGACTGGTCATCTATCTCCGAATCCTCCTCTGAGGAGCTCCTTGTAACCATCGAGATATATGCTTCAACAGGTACCATTTCTTACTCTGAAGACCTTGTTTTCACTCCAGATTTTTCCATAACCGGCTCAAATGGCTGATACACATGAAGAGTAGTTTAATATACACAAATTGTCGACAAATGGAATACGTAATGAAAAAAAAAGATGGCATGAGATAATTCACATATATGATGTCTGGCTACATGGCGGTGCATATTTCACATATATGATAACTGGCTGAAAAACATGGCATTGCATAATTCACATATCTGATACAGAAAGCAAACAGGAGGCATTCACACAAAGGATGTCTAATCTAAGCAGATGGCATGGCAATGCAAGACACCATATGCATGATATGAGCAATATAACCCAGCCAAGTTAGATCATGCACCTCGGGGGGGGGGGGATACGACTGGTCATCTGTTTCTGAATCCTCCTCTGAGGAGCTATCTGTAACCAGCAAGAAATCTGCATCGACAGGTAGCACTAACTGCTCAGAAGACCTTGTTTTCACTCCAGATTTTCCCATGACCGACTCAAATGGATTATGCACAGGAAGAGTAGATGAACGTATAAACATTGTTGACAAATGGAATACATTATGGAAAAAAATATGGCACGATACAATTCACATATACGATGACTGGCTAAACAGGATGGCATTGCATGATTCACGTATATGATGCCTGGCTAATGAAGATGGCATTGCATAATTTCCATATACTCCCTCTGTTCATAAATATTTGTCTTTTTAGAGTTTCAAATGGACTAGCACATACGGATGTATATAGACATATTTTAGAGTGTAGATTCACTCATTTTGTTTCGTATGTAGTCACTTGTTGAAATCTCTAAAAAGAAAAATATTTAGGAATGGTGGGAGTATGATATAGAAACCAAACAGGTGGCATTCACACAAAGCAAATATAAACTAAGCTGATGACATATAAGAGGTATAATGTAAGCAATGCAAGGCGCCATATGCATGATATGACCAACATCAGCATGCCAGGTTAGAGCAAACACCTCAGGTGGTAAACAGGCGTGGTCGGCTCCTTCTGAATCCCCATCCAAACAGTTATCATCCTCTGGAATACAATCTGGAAATGCAGGAGGGGGGGCACTTCGCCCACTGTCGGGGATATTACCACTGGGCTTGAACCGGCCTACCTGGGCCGGGTTAGCTTCATTAGTAGTTTAAAGGTGATTAAGCAGATGAAGGCCCAAGGCCTGTAGTCGGTTTAGAACCTGTAGCCGTAAACCGGCTTGATATGTAAACTTGCATTGTAAGTTAGGAATAGAGAGAGACCAACCGGGATACGAGTATGAACCGGTGTGGGACTCTGTGGACCGACGGGCGTCACCCGTGTATATAAGGGGACGACCCGGCGGCGGTTCAAGGACAGACAACAACAACTGGAGCCTAGGCGAAGCTTGTTTGCTCCCTAGCCATCGAAACCACATCAATTCCATCACAACTAGACGTAGGCTTTTACCTTCATTGAAGGGGCTGAACTAGTATAAACCCTTGTGTCTTTGTGTCCGCTTTAACCCCTTCAAGTTAACCCGTAGCGATGGCTCCACGACTAAGTCCTTTCACAAGGACATCTGCCGTGACAAATCCACGACAGTTGGCGCCCACCGTGGGGCTATCGCACGACGGTTTGATGATCTTGGAGGGCAAGCTCAAAGGACTCGAAGGCTATGCTGTGGGCCGGATGACCAAGAGTCGTCGCGGCAAGCTCTACATCGACGATGCAGGATGGGGTCCCGAAGCCGGCTCGATCGAGTACGGGTACCGGGTCCCCTTTGGTGGCGTACACATTTTTATCGGCAAGATTGGTGAGCCTAGGCCTGAGCCGGACATCCGCACCGACCTCGTCGAGACGGCTCAGCGTGCGAGATCTACCCAGGTTAAACCGGCCGTGAGGCGTGCCTTCGTGGGAGTCATCCACGGAGGAGAGCATGAGGACGAGTCAGAATACGGTAGCGAGACCGTCGTCTATTCCGGCGATGAGTCCTCAACCGGAGAGACCGAATCATTGTACCAGTTGCAAGACGACCAGATTAGGGGCTGTTCCGATGGCGATAGTGTTCCGGACCCCCCAGATCAGATCAACCTGGTTGGAATATTCATGGCCGGCACGCAGGCGGCGAATCACTCTTCGACCGCAGCAGTAATGCTCTCCGGATCAGCAGCGGCAGCGCCAGCAAGGGCAGGAGGCCTTGTGCCCCCACCGGTGCAAGTTCTATCTGACCTGTTTGACGCATTAGCGGTACTTATGGCAGAGGCCAATCCGGCGGATCAGGAGGCCCATGATGCGGAGATTGCAAAGGTGAGAGAGTAGATCGTACAGGCCAAAGCCGACCTGGCAGCAGAGAAGGACAGGATGGCTGCAGAGCGGGCCGCTTTGGATGCCCAGGCCTATAAGCTCATGCTCGACCAGAACGCATCACAGGAGGTCTTGAAGCGGAAGCACAGATCACGCCTGCCGTTAGGGTTCGACCCTCGAAATCTCTTTCACACTCTGGGAGCTGGAATCAGTAATCAGCCGGGGCACCTGGAGGTAAACCGGGTCGAGGCACCAGGGCCAGGAGCGACGGTCCAACCCCGCCTGATGGAACCTCCTCGGCAGAACATTGTGATTCCTCCGCCGGTCCAGACACCTCCGGGTCATTATTCTAATCCTATGGACAATCTTGTTGCAGCTGCTGCGCGATTAGAAGCTATCCCGGTCGAAGGAGACTCTCCACAAGCAATAGAGACGCGCCGGGTTAAGGAACTTCTCCGGACCGCTTTGATTCAACAGGAGGCATATTCATACAGCCGCGATCGGATTCATTCCACACCTCGTCCAAGCCGGAGCTATAGTAGGTGTCTGGATGAACCGGCCATATCAAGCAATGCGCGGGGCCGTGAAGCGGCCCGTGGCAATAACCCGGCCGGTGGTGTTCACGATGCTCAGGATGTAGTGGACCGGGCCCGGGCATGAAGGGAGGCCAAGTTAGCAGCACAAAACGAGGCGGGTCAGCTTACACCGGTTCGTCCTACCATCCCTGCCGGGCCAGGGGTCGCATCTAGCTTGGGAGTGCCCTGTTTAGTCCCTGCTTTACGCAATGTACACCTGCCCAAGGATTTCAAGGGCCCGCGCAAGGTGCCAAATTACACCGCTGATTTATCTCCAGAAGCGTGGGTAGAGAGTTATGAGATGGAAATGGAGATGCTGGATGTGGATGAGACCGCGTGTGCAAAGTACTTCACCATGATGCTTGAAGGCACAGCCCGTACTTGGTTGAAGAGCCTGCCGCCTAATTCTGTCAGTTCATGGGCCCAGTTGCGGACCCGGTTTATCCAGAATTTCAAAGATACGTGTAAGCAGCCTAAGTCCATAGTAGACTTAGCGGCTTGTGTTCAGGAGGACGGAGAGTCAACAACCCATTGGGTACGCCACGTTTCTGAAGTCTTGCACTCGTCTGACAGGATCAATGCTGACTCTGCGATCTTAACCCTGGAGGGCAACTGTCGGTTTAAGCCTCTAAAGTTGAAGTTGGGGCGTATGAAGCGGTTCTGTAATGACATGGGAACTCTCATGGCCGCTTTAGTGAAGTATGCTGATTCTGATAGTACCAAGGATCCCGAGACTGACGATGACGAAGCAGGGAAGGGAAAAAAGAATAGCAACTCTAAGGGGCATCAATACAAACCGGCGGGCCATGGAAACGGAGGCAAGCGTAAAGCGGATGGCAGCATGGACTTTGTGGCTAACACTAATGCACAGGACAAGGGTCAGCGGCGCAGAGGTAAAGCGGCGAATCGTAATGGGGCTCCAAATCCTAACCCGGATCGCTTAAACTATTTGCTGAATCAGCCTTGCCCAAAACACGGGACGAAGGAGGCGCCGGCTAACCACCTTTGGAAGGATTGTTACATTATGCAGGAATTTAAAAACTCTAATGCCTTCCGGTATGACCGTGGGTCAGGTGGTGGCTCAGGATCCGGTTTCCATGGGTCGGGTCACGATGGAGCTTCCAGTTCAGGTTTCAATCAGGGCGGTAATAATAACCAGGATAATCAGAGCGATCAAGGGGGTTACAACCAACAGCAGCAGCAGCGGTCGGGTTACCAGAGCCAGCCAAAACAGTTGAACAATGGTCAGTATCACGTTTTCACAACTAGTTTGGATAAGCGCGACCGGAAACTTCACAAGCAAGCAGTGAACTCTGTTGAACCGGCTGTACCGCGTTATTTACGCTGGTCGGAGCAGCCTATCGTGTGGAGTGGGGAGGATCACACACCCCCCCCGGGTTGACAATCCAGGCCAGTTGGCATTAGTGGTAGACCCTCAGGTGGGAGGTTATAAATTCACCAAGGTACTCATGGATGGAGGGAGCAGTATTAACATCCTGTACTATGAGACATTCCGCCGCATGGGGCTAACAGACAAGGATCTCAGACCGTCTAATACGGTGTTCCATGGTGTGGTGCCTGGCAAATCAGCGTATCCTGTTGGTAAGATAGCCTTGGAGGTGGCTTTTGGGGACGAGCATGATTCCCGATCTGAAACACTAACCTTTGAGGTAGTGAAAATTCGGAGCCCGTATCACGCCTTGTTTGGGCGGCCGGCTTATGCCAAATTCATGGCACGGCCTTGTTATATCTATTTGCAGCTCAAGATGCCGGGTTACAAAGGGACAATAACGGTTCATGGGAGCCGCAAGATTGCTTTGGAATGTGAGGAAGGTGATGCAGCCTATGCAGAGTCGGTTTGTGCCACGGAGGAGTTGAAATATTATAGGGACAATGTTGATCCGGCGGACATGACCCCTTTGAAGAGGCCGACACGGAGCATGATTCAGATCTGAAGTTCAAATCGGCGGCTGAGACCAAGCTTGTTGACTTCGTGCCCGGCGATTCGTCCAAGCAGTTCACTGTCAGTGCCAACTTGGACCCTAAATAGGAAAGCGCTCATCGAGTTCATCCGTGAGAATCGGGACATTTTTGCATGGAAGCCTTCTGACATGCCAGGTGTACCGAGGGAACTCGCTGAGCACACTCTTAATGTTGATCCCAAGTATAAACCGGTAAAACAGTTTCTCTGCCGGTTTAACGAAGAAAGGCGCAAAGCTATTGGAGAAGAAGTGGCCAGGCTCTTAGCAGCTGGTTTTATCATTGAAGTGTTCCATCCAGAATGGCTCGCTAATCCGGTGCTGGTACTTAAGAAAAATGGCACTTGGCGTATGTGTGCGGATTACACGGATATTAACAAGGCTTGTCGAGCGGATCCTTTTGCCCTCCCTCGCATTGACCAGATTATTGATGCCACGGCGGGTTGTGAGCGTTTGAGTTTTTTGGATGCGTATTCTGGGTATCATCAGATCAAAATGGCGGTTAAGGACCAGGAGAAGACGGCGTTTATTACTCCCTTTGGAGCCTTCTGCTATGTATCTATGCCTTTTGGGCTCAAGAGCGCCCAAGCCACTTATCAACGGTGTGTACAGAATTGCCTGCATAAACAGATCGGCCGCAATGTGCACGCCTATGTGGATGATATTGTAGTCAAGTCAAGGCAGAAGGAGACGCTGGTTGATGATTTGAAGGAAACCTTCGACAACTTGCGGGTTTATAAGATGATGCTTAACCCTGCCAAATGTGTTTTTGGTGTTCCGGCAGGCAAGTTACTAGGCTTTCTTGTGTCCAACAGAGGAATTGAGGCTAATCCGGAGAAGATTACGGCTATCACCTCCCTGGCTAAACCGAAGTGTATCAACGTTGTTCAGCGTTTGGCGGGTTGGATCGCCGCACTGAGCCGGTTTATCAGCCGCCTCGGAGAGAAGGCCATCCCTTTATACCAGATGTTGAGAAAGACAGATCAATTCATCTGGAGTCCAGCTACTGATGAAGCATTGGAGGACTTGAAGCGGCAATTAGCCAATCCGCCCGTTCTTGCAGCACCGGTCGACAAGGAGCCGTTATTGTTATACGTAGCGGCCAATGCTCGTGCAGTTAGCGTGGCTATTGTGGTAGAACGCAAGGAGGCAGGCAAGGAGTATCCGGTTCAGCGGCCGGTTTACTATATCAGCGAGGTGCTTATTGAATCCAAGCAAAGGTACCCGCATTGGCAGAAGCTGGTATATGGAGTTTTCATGGCAAGCCGGAAGTTGAAGCAGTATTTCCAAGGGCACCCCATCACAGTGGTCAGTTCAGCTCCCTTGGGCGATATCATACAGAACCGGGAGGCGACTGGCCGAATTGCCAAGTGGGCCATAGAACTTGGGCCGCACGGATTGAAGTATGTGCCTCGGACGGCGGTGAAGTCTCAAGCACTTGTTGATTTCATCAATGATTGGACGAAGTTGCAAGCACCAGAGGAAAAGCCGGATCACACATATTGGACTATCCATTTTGATGGATCCAGGCAATTGGAAGGCTCGGGGGCTGGAGTCGTATTAACTTCCCCACAGGGTGATAAGTTTTGTTATGTTCTCCGCTTAATGTTCCCTCGTACTAATAATGCAGCTGAGTATGAAGCTTTGCTCCATGGTCTCCGGATGGCTAAAGAGATGAATCTAAGTCGGGTTAAGTGCTTCGGTGACTCGGACCTCGTGGCTCAACAGGTATCTGGCACTTGGGATTCTAAGGACCCGCTTATGGCTGCATATCGTTGTGAGGTGGATATTGTTGCGGGTCACTTCAAGGGTTATTAGGTGGAGCACGTGGATCGTCAAAAAAATGAAGCGGCAGACGCTTTAAGCCAGTTGGGCTCTCAGCGTAAACCGGTCCCGCCTAATGTCTTTCTCGATGTGTTGCACAACCCGTCAGTCAAGCTCCCGGGTGAAGCGGATTTGGCTATTCCTGATCTGGAGGCTCAATTGGTGGCAGCCCTGCATATTATACCGGATTGGACAGTTCCTTATCTTGCGTACATGAACCGGGGAGAGTTGCCAGAGGATGAGACTCTAGCCAGGCAGATAGTCCGGTGATCCAAATCTATGACAATTATCAATGGCGAATTGCATCATTGCAGTGTATCAGGGGCGTTTCAACGCTGCGTCTCTCCTGAGGAAGGTTGTGAAATTTTACGCGAAATCCATGAAGGGGATTGTGGTCACCACGCCGGTTCAAAGTCTCTGGTGGCTAAGGCGTTTCATCACGGGTTTTACTGGTTGACAGCTCATGCTGATGCGGAGGACTTGGTTAAACGATGTGATGGCTGTCAGAAATTTTCAAGGCGTGCTCATGTGCCGGCTCAATAATTGAGGATGATTCCAATTACTTGGTCGTTTGCAACATGGGGGCTGGATATGGTCGGACCTTTTAAAAGATCCAAGGACAAGAAAACCCACCTTTTGGTGGCAGTTGACAAGTTTACCAAGTGGGTTGAAGCGGAGCCTGTCAGCAAGTGTGATGCAGCTACATCGAAGCAGTTCATTAAAAAGGTGATTTTCCGGTTTGGCTTTCCACACAGTATCATTACTGACAATGGTACCAATTTATCCAAGGGTGCTATGAAGGAATTCTGTGAGCGTGAGCACATCAGACTTGATGTATCATCAGTGGCTCACCCCCAGTCCAATGGGCAGGCAGAACGAGCTAATCAAGAGATCTTGCGAGGCATCAAACCCCTGCTTATGGTTCCATTGCAAAGAACACCGGGATGTTGGGTTGAAGAGCTACCATCTGTGCTATGGAGTATCAACACTACGCCCAACCGATCTACAGGATACACACCGTTTTTTATGGTCTACGGAGCAGAGGCGGTTCTCCCTAGTGATATCCGACACGATTCGCCTCGTGTGGCGGCTTATGTTGAAGCGGACAATGAGACAACACGGCAAGATGCTTTGGACCTATTAGATGAGGAGCGTGACATAGCGGCTGCCCGCTCGGTGATTTATCAACAAGATCTTCGTCGCTATCACAGTCGCCGGGTCAGAACCAGAACTTTTCAAGAAGGAGATTTGGTGCTTCGGCTCATCCAAGATCAGACGGATATGCACAAGTTATCCCCACCATGGGAGGGACCTTTCGTGGTCAGCAAGAATCTTCACAACGGGTCGTACTATCTGATTGATATTCGAGAGCATAAAGACTCACGCACATCAGAGGAGGAGACCAACAGGCCGTGGAATATAGCTCATCTTTGGCCTTACTACACTTGAGCCATCGGCTCTATCTATGTACATATTATGGCAATGTATATATTATCATTGATATAATAAAACCGGAGCCTCAGCTAAAGCGGGGTCTCTGTCCTTTCATATCATGTGTGGTCACATGGAGTGGTTCTGTTTTAAAGCGGCCTCCGGTTTACCCCTTGAAATTTGCTTTTCAAAAAAAAGCTTTGTGATATCACTTGGGGCCTTGGTCGTGTCCGAACTAATGCGACACCTTTTGATAGGCGAAAGCCACCAGATCACTTGGGGACATGGTCAAGTCTGAACCAGTCACGCCTCTTGATCGGCCTAAGGCCACAGAATCACTTGGGGGCTTGGTCGAACCCGGACCATTGCCACGCCTTTTGATCGGCATAAATGCCACGGTTTCATTTGGGGACCTGGCTGACTTGAACCATTGTCACTCCTATTAGGGGCTTGGTCCTGTCCGACCGTGGTAACACCATCTGATCAGCTCAGTAAAGCATGTTTTTGCAAACGGTTTTTATCATTTCCTTTGCTTCCATATTTCTTTTATGACTATTCTTCAATTTTTGTTGTGTTTCCTTTAAACCAACAACACTTTTTTACCGGTTCAGCTGACGGAAATCGGTTCATTTGTAATCCGGAGAAATATGCCCGGTTTAACTTTCCTGTTAACATCATGAAGTAGCAGGGGGGCTCATACTGACCCAACACGGTTTACATGGGAGTTGTTTTCTCCCCTTTGATGGTAACGGTTTATAAATACTCCGTTTCAAGCCTGGCTAAGCCAACTTCATGCCCAGCGATGGCAGGTATTTTGTATCACATATTTGATTATACGTCTTAAATACATTTATGATATATATATAAAGGTCATAAACCGGTTGGCGGTATAACCGCCACCGAAGTTCAAGATTTTCTGATTGCAGGAAATAGAAATTGAGGATTTCAAGCAAAAGCATCAGTACTTATGCACGAAGGCATATTCAAGGCAGAAGTATTGACTATCCTATTACAAGGCAACGCGGTGCCCAAATAAGATCATTGTTGTTCTGGCGGATCATAATAAAGCAGCTATTTAAACTGGCTTCCGGTTCAAGCCTGTTCATCGCCCCGGTCTGATGATTGTGGGTCGGCCCGCGCCATTTCAGCTTCCTCATCTCTATCCATTGGCTGGAAATCAACAGCGGTCCAGTCGATTCCCATTAAAGTTTGAAAGACAGCCTCTTCGTGGATCAAAGAAGACGGTTCAATATCAGGAGCGTAAGTATGCTTACAGATTGGAGGAATCAGATTCTCCGCTTCAAGAGTTGGTGCAGGCACTCGTTTGTTCTGATCATTGTACTGAGCTTGATAATGCGACAAGTCTGCCTCTTCAGCCAATTGACAAGCCAGAGGGCGTACTGCACGGTTTATCGCCCTCAAATCATCTTCATTGAACTCTGAGCCGTCTTCCTTCAAGATGGGATAGCCTTGAGCTGCCTCAACAGGATCGAAATCCGGCACCCATGCTTTTGCCCGGATCAAGGCATTAATGGCTCCGGTTCGAGTAGCAGATTTTTTTCAGTTCTTCAATCCGAGCAGGAAGCATTGACAACCTATTAAGAGTGTCCTGTATTAAAGTGGGTGCCGGATTGTTATGAGATGCAGTGGTGATGATCCATTGCGCTCCGGTATACAGCTGTTCAATTCAAGTGTAGGCAGCCTTCAACTTCTTCCGAACATCTGACCCTAAGTGACCAATGCGTGTACCTCCAACAATACAGGAAAGATCACAAACCGGATCTATTATAAGCAGGCCAGAGTTGTCCAGGAAACCAAAAGGAGCTTACCAAAGATAGCAGCGGTCATGGAATGTACTTGCCGCTTTACGGCGGTCAGCTCATCTACCACCGGTTTAAGGGCAGCTTCAGCGTTTTCAGCTCTTTTTATTAAAGCGGCCTTCTCAGTGGCCCAATCAGTCCGCTCCTTCTTGAAGCCCTCCTTCAGCTGTTCTGTGATGCTCAAAGCACTGGTTATTTCTTCCCTTGCCTTGTCGGTTTCAGCTTGTTGGGTTTTCAAAGTTTCCTGCAGATCAATAATCCGGTCCTCTTTGATCCTCACTTCAGCCTGCATAAAGATAGTGCTTGGCTTTAAACAAACAGTACAAGAATTTGAAGTACCAACCACATAACAAGTTATATGCTTGATACTTGGGGGCTAATGCACCTTCAATTTTCATCTATTACTAAATCGCAAAGTCCCAAGCTCAATACAGGTATTCAACTTGGCACTTGGGGGCTAATGGCTATTTTCTCAGTTATGTTCTGATGTTAGAATCTTTATTGGAGTCCCGGTTTAACTATACTAAGTTAAACCGGCCCTTGGGGGCTATATTGATGGATTTCAAAGTATTGAGGCCTATATTCAAGTCCCGGCTTGAAGAAGGTTACAAACCGGCCCTTGGGGGCTAGGGGGATTAATACAGTGGCAGTAATTAAAGAAAGAAGAAGCACAAGGAAGTTACCTCAAATTTATCTCTCATCATCTTTACCAGGCCAGCTTCACAGTCATGACTAGTATATAGCCAGTTCAAGTAACCAGAATGAAGATCTTGGGCACTCAGAGCAGCATATGTTTCCAGATCAACATCCCATTTGCCTTTGTTCATGGCAGAAAAATCTTCTTTCACAGTATGCTTGGCCAAAGCGACAGGATTCCCTGGTTCAAAGCGACCTACGCCGGTAATTACAACGTCATCATCCTTGGACTCGCTGGTTTGCGTTGGCGCGGTCGGTTTATCGGCAGGCTTTGAAGGACTGCGGGATCTATCAATCCGGACGGAGCTGGCAGGCTGGTCAACAGGGACTAAGGTATTGATAGGCCTTTTCTCAGGAATGGCATCATCTTGCAAGGGAGGATCATTGGGAATATCCTCATAAATGAACGTTTCAAGATCTGGTGTTTTATCCTGTTCAGGGGCGACATCTTCCTCGGCCGCTTTATCCAGGCGGGCTTTCTTGCTCGGTTTAGGTTTAGCCCTGAAAGAGAAACAAAGAGTCAAGGAACAACATAAGTTATAACGTGGTATACCAGAAGCATATGTTCAGTCTAGCTTACCCAAGAACCGTTTTCAGTGGTGGCAGCTGAGTGGCCGACGATTCACCAGAGGAAGAATGGGAAGTAACCTGATAATCGGAGTCAGACGGATTAAGAGGTTGACGGATGAAACCCGCTTTAGGATATAAATTAATAAAAAGGTCGGAGACCTCAGAGCGGCGTTTTCGAACCGGACTGTTTGGTAAACCGGCGGAGGTAACTACCTAGCCGCTGTGCCGGGTTGTGCGGCGAGCTTCATGTTGCTGAGTCTTCATAAGAAATTTGGGATCCAAGTAAGCAAGAGGATGAGAAAATTTAACTTTCCGGTTCGCCTGGCGAAATTTTGGCAAAGGCAAAGGATCTGAATCGAAAGAGAGAATAGTTACCTCAGCGACATCAGCATTACTGACTTCAGTGTCGTCCTGACAAGTATCATCATCAATAAGGCGTGTAAAAAGTAAGCCTAGTGAATCGAGTTCTACCTCAAGGTCCGAGTTACCACATCATCATCAACAGCCGGATCAGATGAAGCAATGGTTTTCCTCTTTTTAGCAGCCTTCTTGATGACCTTGGTCTTTAGCCGGGTTGACCATTCTGCTTTCTCCGGTTTGTCTTGTGGAAGCTTCTTGCTCCAAAATGGATTATCACCTTGGTTAAGCAGCAATTGATGTCAGACAGAGATAGCAATAACAGGTTCAGTAAAAAGTACAATCAAAATCTTACAGCTGGCGGTTTGTTGGTAGCACAGAAATGGAGCAGGCCGGTTTGAGCGCAGAGGTGCTTCGGTTCATTCAGCATTTTCTTCACAGCCTTTGTGACTTCATCATCGGAGAGCTGGATGTTGGTGTGTCGGAGTGGGTCATCAACGCTACCAGTATACTTGCACATTATACCAGAGCGCCGACTGAGAGGCAGTATGCTCCATGATATCCAACAGCGTGCGAGATCTACTCCTGTTAAACCATTGGCCATGAAGGCTTGGAGCTTGGATAATTGCGGAGCGTATTTACTCCTCTCCTTGGCACTTAACCTTTGTGGGAAGGTGTGTGTATTGCTGAGCTGCTCCGGACGAAAGCCAGGCAAAGGATTTTCATCATTAGGGGAAGTATCTTTGCAGTAAAACCATGTTGCATTCCACTCCTTGGGGTGGCTGTGTAGTCTGGCATGGGGATAAGTGATTTCTTTCCTTTTCTGAATTGCCATACCGTCCAATTTGGTATTGGGACCATCAGTGAATTCTGTGCGGCGGTTTAAGTGGAAGCAGTCTTTGAACAAATCAACTGTGGGTTTCTCTTGAAGGTATACCTCACAGAGCACTTGGAAGTGACATAAGTTGGTAACAGAATTGGGGCCAGTATCTTGCGGGCGGAGTTGAAAATTGGCTAACACATCCCGGTAAAATTTAGAGCCGGGCGGTTTGAAGCCCCGGGCTAAGTGATCCGCAAAGATCACAACCTCTCCCTCTTGAGGTGTGGGAGGACATTCATCACCAGGAACCCTCCAGTGGATAGTCTCTTTGCTGTCTAAAGCGCCGATCGAGATTAAATCATCCAACTGAGTTTCTGTGACACAAGAAGGAACCCAGTTGCACTCATATACTTGTTTGGCCATGGTGAGATCTACAAGAAATAGGTGATTCCGGTTCAAGAACATGTTGGATAAAAGAAGGCGCTGGTATGAACAATGCTAAACCGGAGGCAGTATATTTAAACCGGATTTTTATGAAGTGGCATCATATGGCTAAAGAGTTCTGACGGTTCAACAAGGGGACTAATGGTATATACCGGTTTATTAACTTTTTCTATATTACGTTAAACCGCCTGATCTAAACATTGAAAGCAATTGAGGTTGCGGATGGCTAAGTATGCAGAAACAGGTTTCACAAGGTCTTATTGCAGCAATGGATCTGAAGCAAGTTCAGAAAAACAGAAAATATTCAAAAGGTTAAAGAAGAACAGAAGTAAATCAATGGGTAGGAATGTGGATGAGATCTATAGACTTGAGCGTAAAACTACAGGCGGATGCTAAAAAGCTACTGCTGGTCAGAGCAGGGTTTCACAGATATGTCCAGGAGTCTAGGTACGAGTATGAACAAGTGATGAACACGGCAAGAACATGAAACCCTAGAATAGATCTATGTTAAGAAGAACATAAGGCTTACCAGAGTCGAGGAAGACGCAGAAGGCTACCGTGGTGCTCTGGTGCGTTCAGGTTGATGCAGCGGACCAAGACGGTGCAGAGGTCAACGGCGGCGGCGAAGCTCCGAGGCTGGCGACGCGAGGAAGACAAAGAGAAAGAGATGAAGGGGAGAAAAGGAAATGACCCTTCGGTCCTATTTATAAGGCAGGGGACGTGTGTCAGGCGCGCGAATCCAGGAGCCACAAGATTCGGAAGTGGAGCTGCTGCCTTGGGTATCGCAGATCTATTAATAAAAGAAGGCGTCATAAATGTTAACTTCATGATGACGTCATGCCGGTTTACAGCAACCAGAGATGATGACGACATGGCGGTTTACCAATTACCAGAAGATGTTGAAGACAAAGATTTTTGTGAAGGATTGACATGAACCAGTTCAAATCAATCTAGGGCCTAATGTCGGGGATATTACCACTGGGCGTGAACCGGCCTACCTGGGCCGGGTTAGCTTCATTAGTAGTTTAAAGGTGATTAAGCAGATGAAGGCCCAAGGCCAGTAGTCGGTTTAGAACCTGTAGCCGTAAACCGACTTGATATGTAAACTTGCATTGTAAGTTAGGAATAGAGAGAGACCAACCGGGATACGAGTATGAACCGGTGTGGGACTCTGTGGACCGACGGGCGTCACCCGTGTATATAAGGGGACGACCCGGCGGCGGTTCAAGGACAGACAACAACAACTCGAGCCTAGGCGAAGCTTCTTTGCTCCCTAGCCATCGAAACCACATCAATTCCATCACAACTAGACGTAGGCTTTTACCTTCATCGAAGGGGCCGAACTAGTATAAACCCTTGTGTCTTTGTGTCCGCTTTAACCCCTTCAAGTTAACCTGTAGCGATGGCTCCATGACTAAGTCCTTTCACAAGGACATCTGCCGTGACAAATCCACGACACTCACCATGGAGTGGCGTCTGCATGACATTATATACCCATGCAACAGTCTTCTCTTTTTGTCTACATGTTTAGTACGATTGTGTACAATATCTGACATGCATAATAAAAAATAGTTAGATTTTGTAAGACCTAAGGGGCGCATGCAAAAATCAAGACTGATGGTAGCAAACGAGTGGATGGATCCAAAACTAATGATAGCAGGTAGATTATAGCTTCAGTTTAAAAAGATAGACAATGGATCATCTATTGTTTGTTGCCCACCCAACATGAACCACATAGAAGACCCCAGATGAACCAGATAGTAGACAGATACTATTCGTTGCCGGCTCGATATGAGACCCATGGGCATTTCAAAACTCATGTTTGAACGATAAAGTAGCAGGTAATAATAACCATGTATAACATAAGCAAACACGAAAGACTGCAACCTCTCTTTCGGAACTGTGTAGTCCTCAGGTTCATCTGCTTAGTCGATGATGGTAATGCAGTTGGCGTGGCTGCCGGCAACGAGGAAGATGATCTGAGGTGGTGAAAGAAAGTCTGCAGGGGGGATCTCTGCTGCTATGAACACTTCTGTCGACGGTGCACCTCGGGTGGGGTGGATGACGACATGGCAGGAGCAGGACATAAGACACAAAGTTTTCTTTGACGCCTATCTGAAAATGAAGTAAATCTGTAAGGGCTCCTTAGAATTAGAGGTTTCTATAAACGCGGGGACAGGAAAAACGCAGGGATAGGATAGGAATGCACGTGCAAAACAGGGCATTTGGAAACATAGGATTTCAGTCAACCTGGGTGTTTGGTTCACATGAATTGGAAGAACACAGAAATGGAGAAACATGGTCAAATTAAAGTCAAACCACATGAAAATGAAAAAATAAGCATCTTATTATGCCAGTAATGCAATTAGTTCTGTTCTTCATGCATATTAATTTGAAAAGGACGTCCAAGTGAATAAAATTCCTACGTTTTTTCTTCGAAAGAGACACCAAAGGAAAAAACATCCAGTTTAGCTTTGCTCCACTCCTTCTAACAGATTTGCATGAATAGTAGTTCCATAGCAAAGGATCCCTAAGGGATCGACATGAATGCAGAGTAACAAAGTGATGCGACGAGTGTACAATCTCTTTGGCATAGCCTTGTGGACCTCAGCACCATTGGGTTGGACGTGTAGGATGGTGATGCTGGTGTGACTGTCGAAGGCAGGGAAGAAGATCTAAGGCCTCTGGAAACGGCGCCGAGGGTACTGCTCCGCTGTGATGGACGGATCCGTCGTTGGAGAAGCCCCGGTGAGGTGTACGGCGACGAGGCTGAAGCAGGATAAGACAGACAACGTTAATCTGAAGTGGGACCCTAATATCATCTGCGATAGATGATGTAAAATACATCACCAAAAAGTGCTAGATGTAAAATGCATCAGCCGCGCCACGGCCGCTCCGACAGATGCTATAAATACTGTTCACTCTGAACATAACTGAAGAAAATGAACTTTACAGTCAAAACTGAATTTTACTGTCGAAACTGATTGAACTAGTAGTAGAGCATTGCAATAGATGTTTAGGGCATTCGAGCACTAGTAGCAGAGAAGCAGTGATCTAAATCAGCAGACGCTCGAGCAGGGAACGCACTAGCAGAGAGCAAGTCGTGTAGTAGCACCCTGAGCGAGTGCTAAAGCAGCAACTCCTGTAGCTGCCGGAGGTCGTGCAGCAGCAGCAGCAGCAGCGCAAGCGAGAGCAAGAGCAGAGCAGCAGCACGAACGAAAGCTAGAGCAGTGCAGTAGCGCGACCGACAGCAAGAACAGAGCCACAACGCGAGCGAGAGCTGGAGCAGCTACAGCTAGTGCCATTGTGGAAGTCGCCACCGAGGAAGCAACGACATGGGGGAGAGACGCCGTGGGTGATGTGTCCGGCGACGGCGCAGTCGATGGAGACCCGCCATGTCTGCTGGGTATCGAGCACCGGCAACCCCGTGAGATTGAATAAAAGACAAAATGTAGCGGTGGGTGCAGAACCTCCTTGGTGGCGCCGAGTTGGCCTCCGCTTCATCTGAGAAATTGGTGAGGGTGCTACGGTTCCGGTGGGGCAGGTCAAGACGGCGCTGTGGGGATTGAGGTGGCGCGATAGACGAGGCGAACGTCGGGGCAGCTCCTTGGAGGTGGAGGACGGGGCGGCTGATCCGGCGGGACAACAAGATCGACGATGGATCCTCATCCAGTGCGGTGGATGAGGGAAGGCGAGCTGTTGCGGTGGACGACGTAGTCGAGGAAGAGTCTCCGGCTGGGCGGCGGTCGGGAGGCCGATGGAGGAGCGTGGGTTTTGGCGGCCTC
>NW_021274708.1:28400-46403 GCF_002162155.2 Triticum dicoccoides | reverse complement strand
GGGGGGCGAAGGGGGGGAGCCAAGCTTAGGGACGCGCTTGTCCGAAATGTAGGGTAAGTTACCAGCGTACCCCCACCGGTTTTGACACCTCGACGTGGTGCTTCATTTCTGGCTGAGGGGTAGAAGGGGGATTTCACGTGTCTGGGCTGCGGGACCGATTTCGGATGAGGAGGGAGTTTTCACACGCGTCAAAATTTCGGGATAACAAGGCGCGGTGCGGGTTGAAGAGGCGGGAGTTTCAAAGCAGGTGACACAAAAGATACTCGAGCTTGAAAATTTCAGGATAACACGGTGTGGATTCCTTGTTCGGTAGAACAAAATTAACGTGTAAAAAAACAATTCATACAAGACACAAGAGAGTCATGTCCCCTTTTACTATATTTCTATAGATGCCATTGAAAAAACTACAAGAAAAATGTAAAAAAAATCGGGAGAACAAGATTACCGTGCACAGTACCAAATCGATTTGCACTTCCCTCAACAACAACAAAAAACAAATCAATTCCCACCAAAATAAAGAGTAATGTCCCTTTTTATATGATTACAAATGCTAGGATCTCAAATTTCAATTTTTTAATCCATGTTATGTTGAATTCGAATATATCGTTAGGTGACCTTGTGGTTTATACTTGATGTAGTCGTACATTTTGATCTTCCATCATATATGAACATTTTACTCCACCATGTTAACATATATATTGTCGTCTACCATATGGACTAAATTTGAATCAATTCTCTGAATACGATTTTTGTCAAGTTATACAATAATTTAAATATTATCTTGATAACAAAAAGCATGCATATAGCAGTAATCATATTTCACTATGAACTACATGTACCATACGCTCTCCAATTCAAATATTGTTATCCATTTTATGTTGAATTCAAATCATAGTACATTATTGGTCTAGGTAGCGAGATGTTCGGGATAATCTAAACCCTGTTTTTATATGTATAACTTTTGGTTGAATTGAGGCAAGTTTTGGTATAAGCTTCTTGCAAAATCGGAGATTCTCTCAACAAGCCTCGTCGTTCCGAGAGGGAACGTGTCACCTTTGTGTGCGAAACTATATACGCTGCCTCCCCCCTGAGTTTCTTTACGGAGGCAACATAAAACTATATGAGCACCCTGTTAAATTTTGGAATTATTTCGGGTTCGTTTGGCCTTTTTATACATTAATTGAGTTTCTGGACTTTTAAAGTGCATAATCTAAATATGAACTGCATGCGCATGCTCCGGTGCACCAAAGTTGGTTGAAAAATCACATGTGTATCCTTGGTTGAATTTCTAGGTCCCATGGAAGAAATGAGAATGAAATTCAAACATCTGGGCGTCGTGACTCGGCCGAGAACATCGAGAAACTTAGATTTTAAATTCATGTAAATCCAAAACTTGTCTGGAAATCATGAAACTTGGCATGGTGTCATGTCATGGCACTAACATGTTGTGGTAAAAAATTGGGCCGATTTGGAAGCTCGTGGTTCTAAGAGGGAACGTGCAACCTTTGAGTGTGAAACGATATACACTGCCCCCCCACCCTTGAGTTTCTTAACAAAGGCAACATAGAACTACATGAGTGCCATGTTAAATTCTGGAATTACTCCGGATTCATTTGTCGTTTTTTATACATTAATTGAGTTTCTGGTCATTTAATGTGCATAAGTCAAATTTGAACTACAAGCACATGCTCTCGTGCACCAAAGTTGGTTGAAAAATCACATTTGTGTCCTCGGGTGAATTTCTAGGTCCCATGCAAGAAATGAGAATAAATTCAAACATCTGGGCATCATGGATCGGCCGAGAACATTGAGAAACTTGGTTTTTAAATTCTTGTAAATCCAAAACACGTCTGAAAATCATGAAACTTGGCATGGGTGTCATGTCATGGTACTACCATGCTGTGGTGAAAGAATTGGCCGAATAGGAACAGTTTTTGGTCTAAGCTTCTTGCAAACCGAAGCTTCTCTCAAGAAGGCTCGTGGTTCTGAGAGGGAACGTGCCACCTTTGATTGTGAAACGATATATGTTGTCCCCCTTGAGTTTATTTACAAAGACAACATAGAACTACATGAGTGCCTTGTTAAATTTTAGAAAAAATTCCGGCTTCGTTTGGCCTTTTTTACACACTAATTGACTTTTTGGTCATTTAATGTGCATAATTCAAATTTGAACTACAAGCACATGCTCCCGTGCACCAAAGTTGGTTGAAAAATCACATTTGTGTCCTCGGGTGAATTTCTAGGTCCCATGCAAAAAATGAGAATAAAATTCAAACATCTGGGCATCGTGGCTCGGTCGAGAACATTGAGAAACTTGGTTTTAAAATCATGATACTTGGCATGGTGTCATGTCATGGTAGTACCATGCCGTGGTAAAAAAAATTGGCCGAATAGGAACAAATTTGGGTATAAGCTTCTTGCAAATCGGAGCTTCTCTCAAGAAGGCTCATGGTTCTGAGAGGGAATGTGTCACCTTTGTGTGCATAATTCAAATTTGAAATACAGGCACATGTTCTAGTGCACCATAGTTGGTTGAAAAATCACATGTGTGTCCTCGGGTAAATTTCTAGGTTCCATGCAAGAAATGGGAATGAAATTCAAAATTCTGGGAGTCGTGGCTGGGCTGGAAACATTGAGAAACTTAGTTTTTTAATTCCTGTAAATCCAAAACACGCACGAAAATAATAAAAATTGGCTCGGTGCCATGTCCGATTTGCGAAGGCGCACACATTAACAATCAACAAAGCCATTTTGGAACAAGTGTTGTCACGTTACAATCGGAAACACAAGTATTATTGAAACTGTGGGTGTTCTATTTACTACCATTTACGTGCCGCCACGCGTCCCCATTTTTTATTAGCTAGGAGCCGCCGTGCAGGGTAGCTATTTGAGTACGAGAGGCGTGCAATCAGACCCCTGCGCGTGCTTATCGGGAGGAGAGCCCTTTGACCTCCATCTGTTGTCTACCTCTCTCCCAAGGTCTCCATTAATGGCGCCCGAGCTAGAGAGAAAAAAGAAAATCTGAAAGCACGGATCTTGATGTAAGATCCGACAGACCTATATAGCATCTACTGCGACTTATATCAAGACTGATGAATATATAAGGATGATTAATTGTCTTACATAATTAGAAAGATAATTAAAAAGCCACATGCGGTTACGCCCGAAATACACAAGGGCAAAAGAAGAAGGAACACAAGGATCTGGCTCGCTGATATCTACTTTCTTGATGCGTTGCTGCAGGCCGCCGGAACTAGTCTCCGCGGTGAGCGACGATGAGCTCTTTCATGTCCTCAAGACGCTGCTTAAGAACATCCACGGATTCCTCCACCAGCCTTTGGCACTCGATGCGGAGCATGTCATTCTCGTCCATAAGTTTCTTGACGATGACGTCGGTCCACTTCAACAAGACACTAGTCTCCTCCTACTGGTCTGCACTTCAGACGATCTTCCCCCTCAGCAGGTCGCGCTCGGCCCGAAGCCTCTCATTGCCCTCACTTAGTTGCCGGATGACGCCGGTAGCCTGTTCAAACGAAGCTTTCATGTCGTCCTGCAACCTCGCCCAGCCGGAGATATGATCCATCTGGCTATGGACGATCGCATGCATGCGCCTGTAACAGTCGTCGCCTACCCGCGAGAAATTTACCCAGGCCGTCACGGCGCGGCAGGACATCTCTGCTGCATTCGTGGTGCGGCGGGACATCTCTGCTGCTTCCGCGGTGCGGCCGGACCAGTCTGCTGCATCGACGGTGCGGCGGGACCTCCATGCTGCTTCAGCGATGCGGCGGGACCTCTGTGCTGCTACTTCTGCGCGGCGGGACATGTCGGCTGCTTTCACAGTGAGGAGGGCATCTCTCGTGCATCCGAATCCATACTCGCCTCTCCCTGGTGGCAATATCTTGACCCAGAACTCACGCTGGCCATGGCAGACGCAAGGGAAGGATGCTGAATGACTTGTTTGTTTTTGTGGATGAGGAGTTGAGGAGGAATGTGCAGTCATCTTGGCATACTAGTATTTATAACCGAGTACTAATACACTCCTAAGTGGGAAACCATTTAGGTTGTGATCGGTGTGAACAGGTTTGCAATTCAATATAGCATGGAGTAATTTGGAATGTGACAAGACGCAAGCTCAAAATTTATTGACGGTTCTAGTTACGAAGTGCGACACTATTCCCGAATGTCGTTACGTGGGCACGTGTTCTCGGTCGTGGTGTAGTAGTTCTTTTTCTATTGTTGTGTACGTGCAATAACTGGCACCGTCGTATACATATCTTATGGTTAATGGGGCATTCGACAGGAATAGCCGCGTGGCGAGCTATAGGCTAGCCTTTTTTAGACGCATTAAACCTATCTCTCGGGACTTCTCGCACGCACCATCGTGCCACCCACAAAAACTTGTACTCTGAGTTTAGTACGTTATACAGGAAGAGAAGAGGTGCACGCACGAACTCGTCCTCTCACACACGCGTCTGTTTCTTCTCGAAAAGGAGGATGATGACCCCCGGCCTTTGCATCTGGGAGTCACACACGCATCTGTAGCTACGAATTGTAGTGTTCTCAACCATCCGACTGGCTCTATCATGGATGTACCTTTATACTAAAACATGTCTAGATATATCTATATTTTGATAAATGGAAGGCATGTATTGTGGAATGGAGGGAGTGCTTGTCATCAAAATGGATAAAAAGGGACGTATCTAGAACTAAAATACGTCTACATACATCTCCTTTTATCTAGTACTTCTTACCCAAAGGAACTTTATATCCAACGGACACAAAAAATCCGTTTGACTATTGGAAATTACTGATCTGATGTCGAAGTAATTGCTGCATCGCCACCAAAACCCACCATTTCTTAAGCTAAAGTAGACCGAGGTAATCCCTATATTAGCATATTACTAAGATAAACAGAAGGCACTATAGAAACATTTAGGACATGAGCTTGTCAATCTGAATGTGGAGGGACACCAGCTTAGCCCCGACCAGCAGCTTGGGCAGAACTGTGAAGAAGGTCAGCTCCTGCACGTCGACGTCACCGGGATCCTTGCTGCTTGTCACCTCCATTTCCACCTTGACGGCGCCGGTCGTGCCTTTGGGCTCCCCTGATGGGCCGTTCGCCCACAGCTTGGCCACGTAGTGCAGCAGTGGGGAGGCCCCCGCTCTGATGCAGACCACCGACAGGGTGATAGGCGCGCCGATGTCGAGCACGCCGCCGACCAAGAAAAACGCGTGGCCGTCCTCCTCCGCAAACAGCAAGAGCCGTGGCTCCGATAGTGGCACTTGCAGCTGGAGCACCTTGCCGTACTGGATCCTGCGCACGGGCATGGGATGCACATTGCTGATGTGGTGGTAGAGCGCCGGCGGTGGGCCTTTGTAGCCGCAGACAGGCACGGGGCATTTGCAGGGAGCGAGCAGACACACGCTCTGGTGATCGGCAAGCTTGTGGTAAGTGATGTAGAGCCCACAGCCTTGGTGCGGGCACTCCACCCTCAGCGACGAAACGACGGCGTCCACCGCCGTGCTCCGCATGTCGAAGCCACCACCACGCTCGCACTTCTGGCACTGCCGCTGGTTCCCGAGGCGCTCGACACGGCAGTCCGCGCAGGCCAGGTGCCCTGCCTTGCACTGCAGAAATCAATCGAATAGCACATCAATCAAGAAACCTGCACCTTGCTCAATCAGCCGAACGGACGAGGTGTATTCAAACCTCATACACTGGAGGCGTCAAGGGGCGGAGGCACAAGGGGCAGTGGAGCACGGTGAGGTCCATCGAGACCTTAGTGAGCTCCCTCGTCGGTTCCTGTTCCGTCTGCATGATCTCGCCCTCCTCGTGCACAACCATCTCTCGCTTGGGCTAGGGCATCACAAAGCTTTATTGTCACATATTTTATACTCTGTGCATAACTCTCCTCCCGCATACCAAGGAAGGCAATAGTTTGAGTTTTCTGGACAAATTTGCCCCTGCGCGTGAGTAAGCTGCATAAATATCGACAGTAAATGCGCATGCAATGGTTGTTTGGTCCTCCTTCCTTTTCGCTTGAGTTGGCTTCCCCAGGCAGTCAAGCCGCATTCGGCGCTGCATGCGTTTGCCTGTAGCCATTTTCTGCTTTGGAAGCTGGCGCGATTGATGGGGGCAAATATAATCGAGTGGGGGCACAGATGGAAACCAACGCGGACGCGCAGACTAATCTGAGAAAAACAAGAAAAAGTTATACGCAAAGTAAAAGGAATCGAAGGGAGTAGTACTTCAAGGTGCATTAAATCAACACATGCAAGTATCAAAAGGAGAGTCACGGCATGCATGCATGCGTTGTAATTAATGCATCGGTAACCGCAAATTATTGAAATATATCGAGTGCAGTGCTTTGATGTGTCGCGTCAACTCGTACATCAACGAGAAGTTTGATTATCCTCTCCCTCGCGGACTTAACTGCACCTGCCTTTGGCTGTATGATAGGTTGGCTACCCACCTATCGGGCCCACATGTCATACATGCAAAGGCAGGAGCGTCCCTCCCACGCCCATGAGCGTGGTGGCTGGCAAGACTAGGAGAAGCTTTCGCTACACGCTCTCCCCCCCGCACGCGATGGACATGCAACAGTTCAATCGGTGCCAGATGGCCAGAAGCATACTATAGTACTCCTCCAGTGCAGTAGTACTCCATCATTGTTCGACTTCTCGAAGAGGCAAAGAGCCAAGCGTAGCCCGGACGCTCGTGTGGCAATTTCATGTGTAGAGTAGTCTAGGATAGCGTGTATCGTGCATGTAAGCTTAAAATCGTTTGGGTCGGCACTATGCTATGTGGCCATCTCGAAGTTTTTTTTTTAAAAATATAGTCTTTTGACCCTACCTGTCACCCTGGTGATTGTAGTTTGCACGCTCATCTGGTCAAGACAGTAATATATATTTTAATCTGTTTTTTCGAAAAGGGGGGACTCCCCGGCCTTTGCATCAGAACGATGCATACAACCACATATATTTTAATTTGTGGTGGGTAAATGTTAGAGGTTGCAGCAAATATATTGTACATTGCAGGTCTTTCAGCCATGTTTAGAGGCAAGCATGTGGGGCCAGTGCTATGATGTGTCGCGTCAACTCGTACAACAAGGAGAAGCTTGATTTTACTACACGCCTTCTCCCTCGCCCATGCGCGCGGTTGCTCACAAACGAGGACAGGCTTTTGCTTAGTAGTACTTCTACAACAAGCTATCCGTCCCACTCGCGGTGGATGGACATGCAGCAGTGGATTCGACACTTTAGAAGTAGTAGTAACATCATTGTTCGTCTTCTCAAAGAGGCGAAGAGCCAAGCGCAAACCGAATGTTGCATGAGACAAAATTGCTATGTGAGCCCACTATTGTACTAGTATGTACAACTACTTGTTAGTATAGCCCTGTAAACCAGAAAGGAGTATTTTTCCTTCTAGAGATTTCAACAAGTGACTAGACTACACCGAGACGGAGTACATATGGAGCAAAATGAGTGAATCTGCACCGTAAATAAATACGTACTAGTTCTATCGTTTTCCTCTCCGAGGTGCACAATATTGAGTTTACTAACTAGTCTCTTTTTGACACGCATTTACGCTTTTTTGACACAGTACAGACGCAAGCACTCATATACACGTGCATACACTCACCCCTATGAACGCACACACACGGCACTGTCATCTTGAAATTTACAAAGTCACCATAGGCACCTCGTCGTCGACGGGTCCATATGTGCTTGAGTGCCAAGGAGGGAGAGGATAGCGGTTCCCGAGACGTTCAATGGTCAATGATGCATCCTCAATTACATGCAGAGGGAATTAATTGGAGAAGCATAATAGAGCCAGCACGATGTGAATGCAACAGAGTTTGGACTCTCATATAATAAAGGCGCCCCACCACTCCAATCCATCTACTCCCAAGTCTCTGCGCAACACTGCTCACTCCAATCCAAGACCAAGTGACCAGAAGCCACAAGTCAAGGGGCGATGGACGCGAGCGGCAGTCAGCTGTGCCAAATCATCCAAGGCGCCGGCCTGCAGCCCCGCACCGCGCAGCATTTCCAGACAGTGCTGGCGACCGCAGGCATCGTAGCCCTCGCCGATGCCAGCTTCGCCTCTCGCATGGATGACATGATGGTCAACTCCATCCGCAAGTTCATCGCCGTCAAGAAGCGCGCGGACAACCTTGTCGTACTGCTCCAGCCCGCGCGCCCAGGCTCCTCATTGTCTGCCACCCTCATCGGCCTCCATGGTGATGAACTCTTTCAAGCCCTGGTGGCCGTGCAGGTGCCAGAGGTCGCGACGAAGAATGTGCACCTCGAGGCCGTGCTCGCCGCGCAACGCCTCGCCATGCAAGAAACCGTCGACCTGCACATCCACGTCTACGAGGAAACCATCTACATAGGCCACTATAAGGCAAGTGAGGACAGAAAGACGTTGGCCTTCTTCTAGCGGCTGGAATCTTTGGACGCCATTTTTCAGAAGCACGTCGACCTGGCCACGAAAGCCGCTGCTACTTAGGCGCCGTTCGGTGGGCCGGCGCCTTGAGTCGAGGAGGTGGACGTCGTCGACGGATGCATCTCTTCTTCTTGCCTCCTGTAACCAGCACTGCATTGCCTCATGGCCTTAATGTTTTATTAGTAGAGTACTCCCTCCGTTCCCAAATGTAAGTCTTTCTAAAGATTCCAACAAATGACTACTACATACGGAGCAAAATGAGTGAATCTACACTCTAAACTATGTCTACATACATCTGTATGTTGTATTCCATTTGAAATAGTATCTAAAAGGCTTATATTTATGAACAGAGGGAGTATACGCATTTTTATTCTAGTCGTAACGTTTTCACTGTGAGGTGGGGCCGCAGTTGAGCAAACCCACCTGGCCCACCAGGCGTCGGCCGAGTTTAGAATTAGAAGAGAGAAACGAGGGAGGAGAGATAGTTGTAGCACGGACGCTGTTGTCAGATGGGACTCGTGTTTATAGAATAGGAGTATTGAGCACTCGTGCCTCTTTTTTTGTTGAGGGAAAAATTAGTCGTATGTCTAGTACCACTAGTTGGGTGCGTGCGACCTATAGCTGTCATCACTTTAGGTCTCCTTTTTGAACCGCGGCTACGCTTCACAGTACATATTTTTTTCATGCATTTATCCTCCTATATGTACTCCTAGGATATTTCCACGTGCTCCCATTCGCCGACATGTGGGACATAGAGCATCTGGGTCGTAGTGCATGCACGACTCGGAGCATATGCCGGGTACTTTACATTTCAGACCTCATGAATTACATGCAAACCCCTCGTAGAAGAATAAATGAATGAATGAATTACTACATGAAACCGGATTATTCTCGTGGAAACCGGAGCACGTTCATTAAATTTTGGACATAACACGTTTATAAAAAATGACCGGACCTAAACCAG
Organism: Triticum dicoccoides; assembly: GCF_002162155.2. Taxonomy (NCBI): domain Eukaryota; kingdom Viridiplantae; phylum Streptophyta; class Magnoliopsida; order Poales; family Poaceae; genus Triticum; species Triticum dicoccoides. The sequence goes on along the minus strand of NW_021274708.1, from coordinate 36,990 downwards.
TCTAAGGGCCTCTTAGATTTTTCCCGCAAAAAAAGGGCCTCTTTGATTCGCAGGATACTGAAAACACAGGAATGGGGAAAGTATGCTGGCGATGAACCGAGACGAGGAGAACTCTAACTCAGTTAGAGGTTAGAGTTAGATTCTAACCCTGAACTAACTCTAAACCAAAGAGGTGTATGGATGGCAGGATTAGATTGACAAAAAATGCTCTATCTCAATCATTTGACTACTTTGGACCCTATTTCCTACCGGATTCACTACTAGGAAAAGGGCTATAGATGGAAATGACACTAATGGCGCACCAGACATGTGGTGCGCCATTAGTATATACTAATGGCGCACCACTTTCTGATGCGCCATTAGTGTTGAAACTACTAATGGCGCACCCTGCCTGCGGTGCGCCATTAGTACCAATTTTTTTTGAACTAGTGCGCCTGTCCAAACATACTAATGGCGCACCGTGGGTGTGGTGCGCCATTACTAGTTAAACTAGTAATGGCGCACCATGCCACGGTGCGCCATTAGTAACCTTGGCCACCACTTCCACCGAATGCCCCCCCGGTGGATCGCCTTTTCAGTTTTAAAAAAAATAAAACAAAATGATAAAAATGTCAAAAAAATAAAAGAAAAAAAGTTTCCCATGTGATATGTGGCCTAGTTGTTGGGAAAATTTGCAAATATGAATTTGGACTTCATTTGCAAAATCTCGCGAGAATTTGTAAAAATGGGCATAACTTTTGCATACTAACTCGGATGAAAAAGTTTTTTATATGAAAAATCATCTACTCGAAAAGTTACATCCAAATTTAACCGGGGGAACCCCGTTAAACATTTCCAAAATCCTCAAAAACCTAACAGAAAAAAAGATACGGGGCTTTTAAGATCTAGAGAGGCAAAAAAAATCAAAAAAATTCAAACTTACTAATGGCGCACCTGCCCATGGTGCGCCATTAGTATCTTCCCTCCTTCAAAATTCAAAATAAGTCAAAAAAATAAAAAAAAATTACTAATGGCGCACCTGACCATGGTGCGCCATTAGTATCTTCCCGCCTTCAAAATTCAAAATAAATCAAAAAAATAAAAAAAATTTACTAATGGCGCACCTGCCCGTGGTTTGCTGCCCTCACATAGTAAAAGGTTTCTAGGATTAGATTTGCTGCCCTCACATAGTAAAAGGTCTCCAGGATTAGATTTGCTGCCCTCACATAGTAAAAGGTCTCCACGATTAGATTTGATGCCCTCACATAGTATAAGGTCTCCAGGATTTGGTTTGCTGCCCTCACATAGCATGAACAAACTCGGCATCACCACTTTATGCCTCCTTGTAGGTACATTGTGCTGATGCGTCCATTGTCGCATGTCCTTATACCAACCTTTTGTTGTTTTTAATGTAAGGGCACATGTAAAATGAAGCGATCACACTGTTACCTTAGGGACATGTCTAACCAGTGTTATTGTTAATCTAATGCCTCTAGTGATAAGATGCAATTAAACTGTGTTACAAATGGCACTCCTGCTTTTTGCCCTAGTATGATAAGTAAGTTGCTCCTTTACGCTGCTGAGTGTCCTGGTGTCCCCACGGTCCCAAGCCCCTAAACCAACTCTTTAGCTGCTGTTGATTTACTGTGTCTGGTAAACAAGCAATGCCACCATTAAAGTAATCCCATATTTAAGGAATCTCATTGTTGATCGTAATGCTTCTGGTAACATGAAGCATTGCTGACGTTTGAAAATTTCTACTGTCCTTGCGTGATTGCCATGAACATAATTTAGATGCTTCTTTTCATTTTGTATATGTTTCGTATATTCTTATTGACCAGCAAATGTTTACTTTCTATCTTTTTATGCAGATAGGGATATCCATTTCACCTTGTTGCTATTGTGACCTTCTGGTGAATTGCACAAAACACTTTTTTGGAATGAGTGTCTTGTGCAGTTCAACTAAAATGTCACGTGGGCAACATCTCTCAATTTTGGTGGAACTGCACAAAATGGTGATTGGAGTTTCCAAAATTTCCGTCAAGTTCTGCCGGTAATCTCGTGCAACATTTTATTAGCCTTTGCAAGATGGAGCCGTCACTGTAACCACAATGGCACTTTATTTTAGTGGAACTGCACAAAAGGATAAGAAAATTATAGTTGCACCTTACATGAGCCGGACAGCCAACCTTAATGTTCCTCAATTTAGTGCAACTACTAAAGAAGAACCTGCCAGCTCACAAGAGCAAGTACTTCTTGCTAGCTGAATGATGCAATCTTTGCTTCATTTGAGGTGAACTGCAGAAAAAGGCGCATGAATTGAATCATGGAACTCCAGGCAGACCTTATCCAAGTAGAGCTGGAGGTTGAGTTCAAGGAGGCCGCTATTAAAGCGAAATCATGCTCTCCTGTCTCCTTGTTTGTGATGTGCAAACATGTTGTGCAAACGGGAGTACTCAACTACAGATGTTGTGACGGTCAAGAGCATTCTCCAAGTTCTTCAATTGTATGACATGGCTAGCCAAGATGGATTTAATCCCGATATTCACTTTATCAAAAGGCTCTAATGGGTTGGTTCTGAATCTTGCAAGCTGGGAATCAGTGAGATGTGTAGGCATATTTGTTGTACTTATTATTTGAATCTTATTTGTTGGTTCTGAATCTTGCAAGCTGGGAATCAGTGAGATGTGCAGGCATCTTTGTTGTACTTATTATTTGGATCTTATTTGTTGGTTCTGAATCTTGCAAGCTGGGAATCAATGAGATGTGTAGGCATCTTTGTTGTACTTATTATTTGGATCTTATTTGTTGGTTCTGAATCTTGCAAGCTGGGAAACACGACATGATGATGCAGAGGACAACAACCATAACAAACAGTTCAAACTTGGTAGTATTATCTTTGTGAAAGTGCGACAAATGTGTTGATCGTGTGCGTACTGAGAATAATAATTCTAATTGTTGTGCATGTTGATCCTGTGGCACTGATAGAACGAGCGAATGCATTGCTTGTTTTAAGTATAAATTTCTATTAAAACTAATTAAATTTAAGTAAAGTGGCCACTAACTCATGTTATTACAATACCAATACAGACCCGCTCGTGAACCGACATGTGGCCGGAGTAGGTTTCTTAATGGAGGTGTTTCAATGCGCCGAGGGTGCATCTTCTGCCGGGCGTGCAGTGGACGAGGGAGGGGTAGTAATTGTTATCTCCTGTACACACTTAGCTTACTGTTGAATCCAGTTCCACAAGAGCTGAAAAACGAAATGCTGCCGCCGCCTACACACTCATTCACTCGAAGAGACTCCAATGGCGATCTGAGGGGTGAGCCTGCTAGATATGGACTTCAGTAAGGAGTTCCCCTTTGAGTTCGCCGTTCAGTCCTATGGCTGCACCAAGTTGAATGTGATGTACACCAACGATACAGACTCGGTGAAGCTCTGCCTCGCCTCAGTCCTATGGCTGCACCAGGTTCTGGAGCATTCGCCCGTTTCATCGGCAGCGTCGACTGCACCTTCGCTACGGTGGAGAGAAGGAAGAACGCGATGATTCGGACATCTGGTGCAACAAGCTTGTCGACATCAAGAAGCAATACAAGATCATCAGCAACAGGCAGGAGAAGGACTCCATGGTTGACCTCGCTGAGACAATCATCGACCCCTGATATGCCAACATGAAAGAAGACGACCTGAACACGTGGGAGGTACCTCTGAATCTAGACTACATAACCTATGCGGCCAAGGACGTATACGCATGCTACGACATGTACAGGCAGATCTTGGACATGAGGGCGTGTCTGCTTCCCGTAACTGACGAGTACACGGACAGCCGCAGCATCATGATCAAGCGTGCCAGGAAGGTCTAGATGTTGTACTTTATCTGTTTATAAGCACGTTTATCATCTGAGTGTTTCATGCATTAGCCTATGTGTCGTAATTATCAGTTTTGTCCAAAATATTTCTTTTAAAAACCCATTAACCTGATTGCCTTTTTAGTGGCTATTTGCTTATGTATGTAAACTAGTTCACTTGTCCGTAAAAAAACTAGTTCACTCGGCTGTCGTGCTTTGAATCTCCTTCCTCCCAACATATTCCCCTCCTCAGGTGGACCCAGCAGGTCTCTGAATTTTCTCCCACTTTCTTTTTCGATGTAAACTGAATTTTCTCCCAGTACTTTCCCCTAGAACCAACTCAACTGTCCCACGTCTAGCCTAAAAAATAATAATACCCCACGTACTATTAACTCATCAAATTGAAATGATATTTTATTTCATAAGTTGAAAGTTCTTACAAAATAATAATAATAATTGTTTATATATAACTTGGCAAGTTAACTCCTAGTGATTGCGTACATAAGCTTGCAAAGATTTTACTGACGTGCAATCATGTGTTTATGTTTTTATAACATTTCTCCGTCTAGCCCAACATGATATTTTCACCCAGCCCAGCAAGTCTGCGGATTTCGAGAAAAATGCAAATGGGATTTAAACGGGCCACATAGATGCTACATCATTGTTTCACCCAGCCCGCCAAATGGACTAAAAAACAAATGGACTGGCTGACATGTGGGCCAGTAGGTTGAAGCCTAAGAAGGCCTTGGATTTACGTCCAACGGCCGGCATTCTTCTTCAATCTCTTGTCTTCTTCCCCTAGCGCTGCCGGAACCGCCTGCTCCAGCCTTCGGCGTCCAGCGAAGTTGTATTGCGCTCCTCAGCGAAACGCTACCCCGCTGACGGCCAGGCCATCCCTCCACTCTGCACCTCCTGTTATTCTCTGTCGAGTGTAGGCCCACCCCGCACCCGAACCAGTCAAGTTTCTCACTCCTCTCCGTCTGCGACTCCACTGCCGTGTCTTCCCCATCTCCGGGTCGTTCCAGTCTGGGGCCTCGCTGTCGTCCACCGCCTCGGTGCGCTCAGCGCGGCGTGGTCAACATACGAGAGTCATCGGAAGAGGACTGTACGTAGAGAGCCTGACGGTTGGGACCGACGAGGTCCATGGTCACACGCAAGGAAAGTTCCTCCTTATTATGCACTGTACATGCACTGTACATGGGAAGGGCTTCTGTATTTCGCGAAAAAAATGTTCCCCCCGCTGACAGGTCAGACCCACTAGCTATATCTTCGCACGCAAGGAAGTGCCTCCTTATTACGCACCAAAAAATGAATACCCCCTGCTAGCTGGGACCCACCATAGTGGGTGGCTGACTTGTGGGCCTACTAAGTTGACGAGGACGGAGGGCTTTGTCAACTTAGTCAATATGAACGATTCTAGCTCCAGTGACCGTACGATGTCCATCCAACGGCCATAGTGCTTCTTCAACCTCTGGTCTTCTTGCTCCAGCCGCCCAAAGCAGCGCCGGTCGTGCCACGTGTTCCTACCTCTCATGGCCGGCTGTGATGCCGCGGAGGCCTCACTGCCCCCTACTACTCCCACCGCTGGCCCAGGGTATCCCTCTACTCACCCACACCACTTGTTATTCTGCGGCGATGGCAGCCTCACGCCGCAGCCGAGCCAGTGAACCCTCGTACTCCTCTTCGCGTGGGCATCAACTACCACGTCTTCCCCGGCTCCGTGTCATCCCCTTCCTAGGCCTCGCCGTCGTCCACCGCATTGGTGCTCTCGGCGCGGCGTGGTCAATGTGGCCAACGACCGACTTCCATCGGAAGAGTACTGTGCGTGGAGAGGCTGACAGCTGGGTCCACGGCCACATCCCAATTTTTTTGTGATTTGCCAAGTAAGTCGCTTTGTCAGGCCTGTTGGGCTGCAAATCTTTCAAGACGAGGAGAGCTCCATTCGGCTAGCCGAGAAAATGGCCTATCAGTAATGAGAAATGGGTTGTACATTTTTAAAACACATCAAACCGACAATTAGTTTCAAATATCTTTTTTTTATTTCGAGATTTTAAATTACATTAATTTTATGTGTGGAGAATTTGTTGGATTTTATATTGATATACTTTATTTTTAAAATCTGTTTGAATGTGAGTCGAAATTTTGGGATTAAAAAACAGTTCGGACCGCACCGAAATATGCAAAAATTCGTATAATTTTTTAACCGTGGCCACAATATGGGATGTAATGCTAACAAAAAGAATATGGGCTCCAAAAAAACCTTAAGAATTAGCACATGGGCTGTAAATTATTAGAAATAATGGCAGATGGGTTGTATGCTATTTTCCACAGATTTGAGGCTTTCCTAAAAAAAAGGTTGACGCACAAGCAGTGACTGTTGGATGTCCATCGAACGGTCGTCGTGCTTCTTTAATCTCTGATCTTCCTACTCCAGTCGCTCAAACAAGCGCCAGCGGGACTGCCTGCTCCCTCCTTCCTGCGGCCGGCTATGTTGCCGCGCAGGCCTCACCGCCCCACCGTAGTCCCATCGCTGGCCTAGCCATCTCTCTACTCACCCACACATGATGTTATTCTCCGGCGACGGCAAACGAACTAGTAAACCATCGTACAGTTGTACTCCCCTCCATGTGGGAAACAACTGCCGAGTCTTCCCTGCCTCCGTGTCGTTCCCTTCCTAGGCCTCGCTGTCGTCCACCGCCCTGGTGCTCTCAGCGCGGCCTGGTCAATGTGGTCAACGACCGACATGCATCTGAAGTGGACTGTACGTGGAGAGGCCGACAACTGGGTCCACGGCCGCATGCAAGGAAATGCCTCCTTATTACGTGCAACATAATGGTTCCTCCACCTCACATCAGGGACCCACCGAAAGGGCCTTTGTATTTCGCGAAAAAAACGTTACCACCGCTGACAGCTTGGACCCACCAGCTATATCTTCGCACGCAAGGAAGTGCCTCCTTATTACGCACAAAAAAATGAATACTCCCCCCGTTAGCTGGGACCCGGTATAGTGGCAGGCTGACTTGTGGGCCTACTAAGTTGACGGGGACGGATGGCTTTGTCAACTTAGTCAATATGCACGATTCTAGCTCCAGTGACCGTACGATGTCCATCCAACGGCCGTAGTGCTTCTTCAACCTCTGGTCTTCTTGCTCCAACCGCCCAAACCAGCGTCGGTCGTGCCTCGTGCTCCTGCCTCCCGTGGCCGGCTGTGATGCGGCGGAGGCCTCACCGCCCCCTAGTAGCCCCACCGCTGGCCGGGCCATCCCTCTACTCACCCACACCCCCCTGTTATTTTGTGGCGACGGCAGCCTCACACCGCAGAGAACCAGTGAACCCTCGTACTACTCTACGCGTGGGCATCCACTGCATCTTCTTCCCCGGCTCTACATCATCCCCTTCCTAGGCCACGCCGTCGTCCACCGCCCTGGTGCTCTCGGTGCGGCGTGGTAACATGGTCAAGAAACGGCTTCCATCGGATGTGGACTGTACATGGAGAGGCTGACAGCTGGGTCCACGGCCGCAGCAAGGAAGTGCCTCCTTATTACGTGCAAAATAATTATTCCTCCACCTGACACCGAGGACCCACCGGACGGGCCACCGTATTTTGCAAAAAAACGTTTCCCCCTGACTGCTAGGACCCACCAGCTACATCTTCGCACGCAAGGAAGTGCGTCTGGGCAAAAAAACAATTCGCCCCCCTGACTGCTGCGACCCACCAGCTACAACTTCGCAGGCAAGGAAGTGCCTGACAGTCAGGACCCACCTGGTCGAAGCATATGTAGCATTGTCATTCTGGTCACGAACGTGTACGTACATATATACTGGTGGATGTAGAGGCGTGCACGTGTAGTAGTAGAGGCGCGCACGTAGCATGTACACTTACGTACAGCGGCCAGGGTGCAAGAAAGAAAATACGTCCACGTATGTGTACATACAGGCGAGGTCTCGAACGCCTACTCACGCATACGTATGGCGAGGGCTCGTGTTCATGGGGAGGCAATGGAATGCGTCGTGTTCATGGGGAGGCAACGGAATGCGTCGTGTTCATCGGGAGGCAACGGAATGTGTCGTGTTCATCGGGAGGCAATAGAACGCGTGGGAGCCAACCGGCTGGGTCGGAAAGGAATGTGTGGTCATGTTCATCGAGAGGGCTTGGACGGAATAGGCGATGGAAATGAGGCCTGGCATACCACACAACGGAGGAAATGGACCTCCTACGTTCGGAACGGGGTCCTGTTGATCGAGAGGGGTGTGGTGTACCACTAAACGGAGGAAACTGACCTCCTACAGTCGAAACGGGGGTCCTGTTGATCGGAAGGGGTGTGACGTGCCGCAAAATGAACGAAACGGACTTGTGTTGGAGCGCTACGGTCGAAACGGGGTCCTATTGATCGGGAGGGGTGTGGCGTACCGCAAAACAGACGAAACGGACATGTGTTGGAGCGCTACGGTCGAAACGAGGGTCCTGTTCATCGGGAGGGGTGTGGCGTACCGCAAAACGGGACTCCACGGGATACTGTTCATCTCCACTGTCGACCTCCTCCAGCCTCCACGGGCTACTGTTCATCCACCGTTGACCTCCTCCAGCCTCCACCTGCGACTGTTCATCCATGGGCTCCTGTTCATCCAGCCTCCACCGCACGCTACTCCACCGGCTACTGTTCAACCACCCCTCTCCATGGGATCCTATTCAACCACCCCTCCACGGGCTACTGTTCATCCACCCCTCCACTATCTACTATTCATCCAGCCCTCCACGGGG